>NW_028227266.1:84143026-84415526 GCF_978045245.1 Mus caroli
ATGAGATAATTTCCTAGTGGACATGACATCAGCATGAAAGAAAACCTCTGATCATTATAACTTTTCATTAAAGAACATACCACAAAGAAATGTTGCTCTCTGAACATTCTAAATATGTTTCTCCCTTATTACATATTTCTGCAGAATGTATTCATATCATATTATAACCTCCTGCCCTGTGTTTTCATTCTGCCACCCAAAATGCCTGGGTAAAGAACTTTGGAAACATGTCTACATAAAGAAGGTTGCAATTATCACAGTATCTGGAAGTGACTGCCAATTTCATTAACATCTCTCACTGAACCCAAACAAAGGCACCCCCCAGTTCAATTTCCTATTAGCCAAAAGCCTCAAATGCCCATAGTCTAAAACTCCCTAAGATGAGAGGTCTAGGAAAGGAATTTGATATAGAAAGAGATTGAAATTTGACAGGAGCTAAAATGTTTGACTTGCATAAATATCACAAAGGCATGCCCAAACAATCAAGTATCCTAGATTTCAACTTCTTCAGCCTTAGAGAAGACCCACCTCTGCTTAGAGGAGCTGTCCCACGGAAGGTTCTGCCCTCTGCTACTCATGGGAGAACCCCTTATATGCAGAAGATCTTCATATCATAATGACTGAGGCAACTGAGGCAACCGCAGAGACAGAGCTTCTGATACACATTCTCTAGGTGAAGAAAAGAACCAGACTTGGCTTCTTCTAAAGACATGTGCTATGGCTTAGGTAAGTCTATTGGTAGAAGGCTAGACTCCCTAACCTGTGGCACTATTGGGAGGTGGTAGGGTAGTTAAGAGGTTGGGCCTCATGGAAGAAGTTAGGGTGTGCTCTAAAAGGGGTACTAGGATCCAAGTCATTCCTTTCTCTTTCATCACAGGGTCTCCATGTGGTTAGCAGCAAGCATCATCCACTAATTCACCACATGCATAACAGTGACTATGATAATGGGCCATAGGGTTGGAACCTCTACAACTGTATGACACACACATATTTTATTTTCTGAATGATGAGAATTGAGTCCAGGGCTTTGTGCCTGAGAAAAATGTTCCATCTGATATGTTGGCTAAGTTGATTTTCGTAGGTATTTTTGGATCCTTGATGGAGAGTTCAGATTGTTATGTGACTTTTCCTGGGCAATCAGAAACATCCATTTATCCCAGATAAGAAAATAACAACAGACCAAAGAAACAAGTCAAGCTAAGTTAATTACTGGTAAATTTATCAGGGTTACTTTATAATAACATAGAGGAGAGGGCTTATTTAAGGTATATGAACACATGAAAGGCAGCCGCATTTCTGAAAACCATTAACCCAGTATGATTCATAGTTCATGATGAAAACGGCAACCTTGGAGCTCTCTGCACAGATTCTGGATAGAGAACCGAGCTGGCCAGTATCCTTTCCCCAACAACTGTTTGTTGCTTTTATAACCTTGTAAGCTTCTTTGTGTGTTTTGTCTGCTTCCTGAGTTGTAAGAGCCTTTCACCTCCTCACTCCAGGAGGGAATGCTTGAGTCCAGAGGAAGTAGCTACACAACATTCCACCCCTTCCCCCAGTTCTTCCAATCTTTCCTCCTCATCTCTGCTTCCATCTCATTCCCAGCCTGATTTGTTCAAGTCAGAATTGTATACTATCTTCAGCAATAGGAAATGTCTGTGCACATGACAGCCGTGATAACTCAATAACTTCATGATATGAGGGCTCTTGGAGACTTCCTTGACCACTCATAGAGAAATAGCCCATCTCTGACATTAAGATTTTCACTGACCAAGTTAACAGCTCCTAGGAGTCCTCCTTGCTCATCATATGGCATTTCTCTGATTAAACTTCTTAACTGTTACTTGGACTGTTCTTCTAAATATTTTTACAAATCTGTAAGATACTCAAAGGTCAGCATTAGATAAAGAAACCATTTTTACAGAGTGAGCAGGGTATCTAACATCCCACTGCTGTCTATTTGAATCAAGTTGATCTTGGATGACTAATGAGATGCTAAGATAGATACATTAGCAAGGTACAATACAATATGAAAAGATTCCCATAACTTATATAAATGGTTTCAAGAGACAGATCAGGCCCAAGGAAACGTAGGGCTGCACTCCAGTCTGCCACACCTACTGCTAGAGCCAGATCCTTTCTTCTGACAGGCTCTGTTCATGACCTTTGCCTTTCCTTAGACCATATTTGACTACTGAAAGGGATGTGGGTAGGTGAGCAATCTCCACTCACCAGTATTCTCTTTTTGAGGGAGGTAGCAGGCACAGCACACTCTAAGGAAATGATTGCTCGTCCTTAGGCCAAGCTTAATCTTTTCCACTTGTACAGTTTTGTAATTTGCTTTCCACGAGCTGTTGCTCAAGCTTTAAAGCTTCCTGGAAGCTCCCTAGCACAGTCTTTGGCTTTCTGCTGTTTTCTCCTAGGAATTTGGGCCCCACATAAATCTTGCCACATTTGCTTTTGAGTGATATAAACAGACCCCTTTGTCAGCTTTCCCTTTCTCTCACATTTTCTGGATTGCATTAACACTTTACAAACTCAGTTTACATTCTGCTCTAAGTCATGCGGATCTGCCAATGGGCCTTTTGTCTTATAAGATTCTGTGTCACAGGGAGGGTCAGGAAGCTAGGAACATAAATCCTACCTGATTGTTGAATCAGACACTTTCTTTAAGCACCTGTAACATGGATTTATGGATCCCAGTGAAACAAGTTGAGTTTCGATCATCTTTCTCTTTCCTCCATTCACTCATTGTGCCTGTATTCACTTTCTTTATGGTCTCCCAGTCCCGTTTTTCCATGGAGAACTCTCAGCCAGCGATAACCAAGTATCTCTAATGCTTAGTATAACTCAGGCCATCAGAAAATGAGATCCTTCATATTGCTTCAGATTATTTTTTTTTCCTCAAAGAGAAATAGATAGCAATGTTATCCTGTTTCTCTGCTTCCATGTTTTTTGTCTGACTGGTCTCACCCACTCCCACATTCCATAACCTAACAAACAGAGCTGTGAGAGGCTCTTTCATTGTTTGTTTGGAAGTCTGACAATTTGCAAGGTGCAGATACTGGTGACAATTCTTTGATTAGCAGAGTTTCTTTCACTAAGCCACAATCATGGTTCCTGTCTGAATGTTAACTCAGGTACTCCTCCTTGCTCTGTTTTAAAGGTCAGGTACTAGGTCTATTTTACTTACTTCTACCACTCCTTCATCTTCATCACCACCCAATTCTTCTCATGGATCCCAGGGATTCTTAAACAAATGACAATAATTGACACTTTCTTCCTTTACATCCTGTCAGCTGTAAGAAACAACAAGCAAACACCACCATCTCTTCCTCACTGTTATTCATTTTTTCCTTTCCAAATCTGCGGATTTAATGTAGCCTTTAGCATCATTTCTCCCATCGCGACTGCTTCCTTATGAGCACAGGGTAATTCTGGAAGACATCAACAGTTGCATGGCTTCTTACCAACACCAAACTACACAAGTGACTTTTATAACTCATATCTGAGTCCATCTCACATCTGATACTTTCAAAGATGGTAACACATTCCCTAGTCCATGAACTGGGGGCCAGCCCCATACTTAGATGGCAGATTTTGCTCACCTGGGAACTACATCTCCCTATATCATATAGAGCAGTGGTTCTCAAACTGTGGATCTTAACCCCTTTGAGGGTCCAATGACCCTTTCACAGTGGTCACCTAAGACCATCAGAAAACACAGAGATTTGTATTATGATTCATAGCAGTAGCAAATTACAGTTACAACTGTGAAGTAGCAACAAAAATAATTCTATGGTTGAGGGTCACCATAATATGAAGAAGAGTATCAAAGGGTCACGGCATTGGGGAGGTTGAACGTGACTGACAGAGAAAGCCAGCAATCCAGGGATTTTCCCATAAGGACACTCTGCTTTCTGAAAGCTTGACCTTGCTTTGCTGTCCACAAGGAGACTAAAATGATGAACACAGTGAGAGAGCACACAATTGCTTCTGACACCGGGCAACATAGCTAGTGTGAGATTGCATTCACGTATGAGGGTGCTCCACCCTCACACAGATCAGTTGTCTATCACAGATCCCACTACAGCAGCAAGCCAACCACGCTTCTCTTTCTCGCTCTTGGGTCTGCATGTCCCTTTAGGCACCAATCAAGTCACTTCTCTTGTGAGGATGTGAAGACACAATGAGGACAGATTGAAGACAGGATTCCACCCAGGTCTACCTTAGTAAACCGGTGAGTTTTGGGGGGTTACTTAGAAGAATATGGGTGAGATGTCACTCACAGGGACACAGAAAACTCAAAGGCAGCTGAATCATTCAAAACCCCAGGCAAGTGTGATCTTCATAAAAGCTTCATCCCTGGAGCACACTCTTCTTGGGGAGATATAAACAACCACCCCTTCACCCCAGATAGGAAACCAGTGGAGGACCAAAGAACTGCCAATGTACCACCAAAGTTCAACTTGGTAAACCAGCCAGTTTTGTGGTGGGGTTGCTTACAGACACATGAGTGAGGAGCTGTTTACAGGAGCAGGAAAGATGCAAAGATAGCTGCATCATCTCAAGCATGGATGAGAATCCACAAACATCAGAATCCTGGAGTGTCCTGTGCAGCCGGCAGGCAGCTTAGCGGGTTTGAGAGTACCCTTTGCAGGCAGCTCAGGTGATCTGAACCTCTTCCAGGTGGCTTGCCTGGTCACTGTTTCAAGCCAGTTCAGCTGGTCTGATCCTCTTCTAGGAAGCTTCACTTGTCTGGTAGACTCTTTCAGTGCTTTGTACAGCTTATATACTCTTGGGGGTTGAGGCAGGGCTATTGGATCTGGCCTAGGAAATAAGTTATGCAACAAACAGCATAGACAAGCTCAGTTCTCTTCTGCCCTGCCCCCTTCAGCCCTTCCCTAAAGTGAGGCGATGAAATGATATTGATGGTGTTAAGAAATCATGTCAGGCTGTTCAATCATTTATTCATTTTACTGTATCACTGTTGAGTTCCAAACAGCCACTGAGTCACTGTGTGAGGTGATTTTCCAAGCATGACAATTGCATTTGTAAAGTTATAAAAAAGATTGATCACACACGTGCATACTACAGCAAATGATCGCTTTGTGTCTCAATAGTTTATAGCAGGAAAGAAGCAAAGGAAGACTATGAAAGATCCAGACTGACCAAATGTGGTGGTGGTGGTGGGCCAGAATCTGAGCTCCACAGTTGCTAGGAGGGACACTGCTGGTTTTAGTATAACTTTACCCAGAGGTTCCTGGCAACACTGCAGCCACAATAGTCCACGGTCAGACTATGTCAGTAAACAGGACACTCTCAGGAGGAAGCAAGAATTCCTATGTGGCTCAGGTTTTCTCCCAATGACTCTACCTCTGACAGTTCATGACATTTGGAGTGTGCTTGCATCGAATAGTTTGATATTAGAGAAAGAATGCCAAGTCACACCTGAGAATGGACGAAAGAAACTGACAGGGCACCTGACAGGTAGTTGGACCTCTGCAATGGGATGTCAAAATTCTACTAAAGTTATCTATCCTGAGGCCTACAGCATGTTCTGTGTACCCTGAGACATTAGATAATATGGCATGTCATAACATTTTTTTTTAAGGTTTGTCTTTAAAACTATACCACTCTAGACTCCAGAGCTTAGCGTTAGTGTAGAAGGCCTGACTGAAATGAAGGTATTCTAAGAATATAGCTGTCAGATCAATGGACCTCAAGAAATGGGACTTTCCCTCTAGGAATCTCAAGCTTGGAGAAGGAAAAGGTTCCAGCCAAAAGGGGGATTTGTCTCACAGAAAGATTTCCCACAGTTCTAACAATAGGTCAGACCACTTTTTAGGATGAGACTGAAGCCCAGACAATGATGGGTCAAGGGTGGATGAGAACACCTCCACCTTTACTGGGACTGCTTGGATGTGTTATCTTTGGCCTTCTATTTAAACTTTAATCTCACTACAGAACCCCAAAGAAGGACTTGGGAAGTTCAGTAGCTCTCTTTGCCTTAGTTCCCAGGATGGCCTCATTGAAACATCTCCTTTCTCTGATTTTCCATTTCAACTTGGTTTTTTTATTTGGCTTACTGAAGCTGAGGTGCTAGGCCTGACTTGGGACTCATCATCTTCAAATCCTTAAGCTATTGAAAACTATCCAAGTCTTCGTTTCTTCATCTGAAAGCAACACCGATAAATTTATCTACCTCACTGAATTGTAGCAAGTACTAAATGTGTATCAGGAAATGACATTTCTAAAGGGTCTGTGAAAAGGCTCCAGGGATGTGACTAGTTCTCATTAATTGCTTCCTCTACATTCAGCAGGAAATCAGGGGGTGGGATGCAGCAGATATTAGTTTATATGGATCTGAAACTCAGAAAGGAGATGGTAATTAAAAATATAGATTTGGGGATTGTGTAGCTATATTTGTTTCTTGTGACTAATGTAACAATTACTGCAAACTGGAAAACCTCAATTTGAAGGTGGACTGGAAACAATGGATATAAATTTCTATTGGAAACATGTCAGGAGACCAGAAGTCCAAATTCAGTATTCCTGGACCAAACTCATGGAAACATCTGGGACATACTCCCTTTGAAGAGGCTCAAAAGAAGTCTGTTCCCTGCTTCTTCCAGCTCTATTGCTTGACAGCTGACATACTTTGAACTGCAATTGTGTCATCTCTGTTTTCCCCGTGAAGTCATATTTCCTGATGCTCGTGTAGCATCACCAAGTCTCCCCCTCCCTCTTATAGATGCCTTATAATTGAATTTAAGGCCAGACAGATATGTCAGGATAATATCTGTATCTCGGGACTATTAAATCACCACATCCATAAACATCTCTTACATTTCCCTCAATAAGAAAACATCAATAAGTGTCAGGATAGAAGACCTATATAGTCTTCATAGGCCATTATTTTAGCTTACTCAATACAGAACCAGGGACCTATTAACACACAACAGGAACGTAAAAGGACAAAATGAAGAGAGGGGCCACTAGAGAGGATGGAGCAGATGCCTGAAACTCAGAATATAGTGAGATTCTCAGAAGGCTTCATGCTCAAAACACTCTAGAGGACCAGTGAGTGAGAGAGAGGATGCGAAGGTTGGTTGGGTGCAAGCAGCAGGAAGGACATCAAATACTTTGGCCTCAGTGAATTTATTGGTCTGTAAGAAGACTACCAAAGTTGTGGTAGACAAAGGATGGACACTCTGCTGTGATACACAGTGAACACAAGAAAAGGCATTGAAACAAACACACAACTCAACAGACCTCGCTCTGCCTCACATTCAGTTCTGTTTCCTTTGTGCTTCTAACTATAAAAGCCCATCACCACCCTGAACTGGCCGAGATAGACATGACCCATGACCAGAAGCACCCCTTCCAGTATAAATGTGTTTACACTCAGCCCCGAGGGATCTCAGGGGAATCGGTGTATTTACTCTTTTTTTTTTTTTTTTTTTTTTTAATTGGTAAGAGGCCTTTTATTTTACCTTTGGTCTTGTGTTGGGAATTGGTTCTAATGCTTTGTCTATTTTCAGCTCCCAAAAGCCACACTTCCAGACCTGAGGGTCCCTGCACCCAGCTGGCTTCAATTCTTTTTTTTTTTTGTTTTTTTTTTTTTTTTGTTTTTTTTTTTTAATATTTTTATTACATATTTTCCTCAATTACGTTTCCAATGCTATCCCAAAAGTCCCCCATAGCGCCCTCCCCACTTCCCTATCCACCCATTCCCATTCTTTTGGCCCTGGCATTCCCCTATATTGGGGCATATAAAGTTTGCAAGTCCAATGGGCCTCTCTTTCCATTGATGGCTGACTAGGCCATCTTTCGATACATATGCAGCTAGAGACAAGAGCTCCGGGGTTCTAGTTAGTACATCATGTTGTTCCAACAATAGGGTTGCAGATCCCTTTAGCTCCTTGGGTACTTACTCTAGCTTCTCCATTGGGAGCCCTGTGATACATCCAATAGCTGACTGTGAACATCCACTCCTGTGTTTGCTAGGCCCCAGCATCGTCTCACAAGAGACAGCTATATTTGGGTCCTTTCAGCAAAATCTTGCTAGTGTATGCAATGGTGTCAGCGTTTAGAAGTTGATTATGGGATGGATCCCTGGATACGGCAGTCTCTAAATGGTCCATCCTTTCATCACCGCTACGAACTTTGTCTCTGTAACTCCTTCCCTGGGTGTTTTGTTCCCAATTCTGAGAAGGTGCACAGTGTCCACACTTTGGTCTTCATTCTTCTTGAGTTTCATGCGTTTAGCAAATTGTATCTTAAATCTTGGGTATCCTAAGTTTTGGGCTAATATCCACTTATCAGTGAATACATATTGTGTGAGTTCTTTTGTGATTGTGTTACTTCACTCAAGATGATGCCCTCCAGGTCCATCCATTTGGCTAGGAATTTCATAAATTCATTCTTTTTAATAGCTGAGTAGTACTCCATTGTGTAAATGTACCATAATTTCTGTATCCATTCCTCTGTTGAGGGACATCTGGGTTCTTTCCAGCTTCTGGCTATTATAAATAGGGCTGCTATGAACATAGTGGAACATGTGTCCTTTTTACCGGTTGGGACATCTTCTGGATATATGCCCAGGAGAGGTATTGCTGGATCCTCCGGTAGTACTATGTCCAATTTTCTGAGGAACCGCCAGACTGATTTCCAGAGTGGTTGTACAAGCTTGCAATCCCACCAACAATGGAGGAGTGTTCCTCTTTCTCCACATCCTCGCCAGCAACTGCTGTCACCTGAATTTTTGATCTTAGCCATTCTGACTGGTGTGAGGTGGAATCTCAGGGTTGTTTTGATTTGCATTTCCCTGATGATTAAGGATGTTGAACATTTTTTCAGGTGTTTCTCTGCCATTCGGTATTCCTCAGGCGAGAATTCTTTGTTCAGTTCTGAGCCCCATTTTTTAATGGGGTTATTTGACTTTCTGGAGTCCACCTTCTTGAGTTCTTTATATATATTGGATATTAGTCCCTTATCTGATTTAGGATAGGTGAAGATCCTTTCCCAATCTGTTGGTGGTTTTTTTGTCTTATTGATGGTGTCTTTAGCCTTGCAGAAGCTTTGTAGTTTCATGAGGTCCCACTTGTCAATTCTCGATCTTACAGCACAAGCCATTACTGTTCTATTCAGGAATTTTTCCCCTGTGCCCATATCTTCAAGGCTTTTCCCCACTTTCTCCTCTATAAGTTTCAGTGTCTCTGGTTTTATGTGAAGTTCCTTGATCCACTTAGACTTGACCTTAGTACAAGGAGATAGGAATGGATCGATTCGCATTCTTCTACATGTTAACAACCAGTTGTGCCAGCACCATTTGTTGAAAATGCTGTCTTTCTTCCACTGGATGTTTTTAGCTCCCTTGTCGAAGATCAAGTGACCGTAGGTGTGTGGGTTCATTTCTGGGTCTTCAATTCTATTCCATTGGTCTATTTGTCTGTCACTATACCAGTACCATGCAGTTTTTATCACAATTGCTCTGTAGTAGAGCTTTAGGTCCGGCATGGTGATTCCACCAGAGGTTCTTTTATTCTTACACCGCTCTCTTAAAGGGGTGTATTAATGATTAGTAAGGCTGTGGCCCTTTTAGTCATTGTATGCTTTGACCACAGTGAAAAGAGGACCGACTCATTTAGTTTAGTTTTCTACTACATAAACATTTGTAGTCAGTGATCATTCCACATCACAAAACAATGTGGTAGAATGATGATATGCAAGGGATAATACAAGACTGAGGTGAATATTAAAATCAATACTACATTAAATAGCATAATCATATATGTTAGTACTTGTGCTGGCTGGTTTTGAGTGTAAACTTGATACAAATTGGAGTTATCACAGAGAAAGGAGCCTTCCTTGAGGAAATGCCTCCATGAGATCCATCTGTAAGGCATTTTCTCAGTTAATGATCAAGAGTGGGAGGGCCCTTTGTGGGTGGTGCCATCCCTGGGCTGGTAGTCTTAGGTTCTATAAGAAAGCAAGCTGAGCAAGCCAGGGGAAGCAAGCCAGTAAGGAACATCCCTCCATGGCCTCTGCATCAGCTCCTGCTTCCTGATCTGCTTGAGTTCCAGTCCTGACTTTCTTTGGTGATGAACAGCAGTATGGAAGTGTAAGCTGAATAAACCCTTTGCTCCCCAACTTGCTTCTTGGTTATGATGTTTTGTGCAGGATTAGAAACCCTGACAAAGACAGTACAAAAATATAAAAGATGGTACCTTGTCTGTGATAAGCATCAACATAAACATTTTATAGAGCAACTTGGTTTAAATATCTACTGAGGGAAGATGTAGCAATAGGGTAGCATTACTGTTGCCTCCGTTTTATAGAAGAAATTGAAGGTCAAAGGTCAATGAAAATTATCCAAGTAGGAAACAAGGACTCTCTCAGAAGTCTTCTCTCTGGGTCTCAACCCATTCAAGGGTTGCAAAAGAACACTCAAGTAAGCTTGATGTTAAAGTGGCTTACACAGAAGCAGGCTTTGCTTGTAGTAAAAGTTTACAATGTTCCAAAGCCCACTCATCCTTTCTCCCATGTTTACTGAGTGCTTCCTCATACAAATGTAGTGCACACTCATCTAGAAACTAGAGTTTCGAAGATCAGCACAAATGGACAAAAAAACCCCACTCCAGTCTCCAGATAAGCTGCTGTCCTCTTTCAATTTCATTCAGTGATCATAGAGCTAAAATTACATCCCCCTCACCATATAAAAGAGAAAGAAAAAAGAACAGGAAGGGGTGTGTGGTACAAGTTACCAGTACAGACTGCTGCGGCCACCCTTCTTTATTTGTAGTTTTTTTGCTTTATACCTCACTGACCTTTCAAGAATCTAAATAAATATCGCCCTTTAGAGAAGCAGTGGAATGCTGAAAAACTTGTTGGTCATTTCTGGTTTGATTTCCTCACGGTGGCCTTGTCCGACATCAGTTGTCATTCTGTGACCCTAAGTAGCAAATGTCAGGACTTAGGAGAAAGCTAGTCTATCTCAGTACGTCCTGTTTACCACTTACCCACAGGATAGGAATACAGGAAGAGCTGAAAGTGTCAGTTATTCAGAATGAGACAGCCTGGTCCCATGTATCAGGGAGGCCACAGGTCTGAAACTACCCTCACTCACTTATGATACACATTTCCCAACAAATTCCTCATTGTAAATGTCTGTGCATCCCTTATCCCTGGGTGCAGTCTCCAAAATAAAGGAATGACTTGTGGAGCTGAGTGGTGTGCCCAGTATCCTTATCTTTTAATGATGTCTCAGGTAGAGGTCTTTCAACCTCTTAGAGTAAGCACTCCCAAGAAGCTTACCCCTCTATCACTCAATCTGCTTGATTATATTAAATTTCATTTGTTGAAGATTTACTCCAATTTGATTGGAGAATCGGAAAAGCAGTGATCTTAAACAGATTTTGGAAGAATATAGGCATTCCCAGGGTACTTAGCAGAAAGCTTAACCACACAGAAGATGTAGTCCAGGAAAATTGTTACACAGGAGTTAGTTCCCAACAAGTCTCAGAAGGGCACCTCCTTCTCAGGCCCTTCCCCCACCTGTGGGCACCAGGTCCTCTCAACTGATCTAAATGAAATGGGCCAAACCAGACCCTTGACTTTCTCTTTGTTTGGGGTTAGGGATCTAGGATAGGGTCATTGTTCCAGGAAAAGCTTTTGGCTGAAGCTGGTGGCCTGAGTCTGAAATATGTAGGTGAGAGTGTGTCTTATGAGGAGACAGAGCAGCCTGGCCAGGGAGCCAGGCAAAACCAACAGCATATGGTTAAGGCAGGCCGCCCAAGGTTGCATTGCAGGGACATCTAGCCTGCATCTGTCACTGGGTCTGAAATCTGGATTTAGGGTGAACCAGCTATTCAGAAACAAGTTTCTACTTCCACCCAAAGCAAAGACAGTAACAGCAAATAGCAACCTCATCCTAAACTGGGCTTGCAGCAGCCCTGTCATAGCCCAGCCTGGTGTCTGGGCAGATCGCAGTTACCAGTGGTTTGAACAATGTGCCCTCTGCTCTTGCCCTTTCACGAGGCTCCTATGCCCCTCTGTCTTGGCTAATCCTGGCTCATGCTGCTGCACACTGGGTGCCTCTCCTTACGCCAGCATGCTTACTACCTTCTACCTTTGAGGAAACAGTTACATTCAGTTTAGTCGAACACTTCCTATGATTTAACTTGAGATCCCCTGAATTCCCAGGGCCAGCTAGAGCCCATGGGAGGTAATACCCAAGGGCTATTACTAATCAACCAGTGTTTGCCTTTCGGAGAGTCGGACTCAGGTATTGCTGACATTCAGCGTTATGGTTAACTACAGTAAACTTAGACCAGCAAACCCCAGTCAGCAGGATTCAGTCAGCACCCATTTTGACTGAGTCCAGGATTAGAAAAGAGCTGATTTTTTTTTATTTCTAATTTCTGAAGATATCATATGTGTATACAATGTATATTTCTCCCCCATCTGTCCTCTCCAAGTTTCTCTACATCCTCCCAACATGTCTAATTCCAAGCACTGTTTTCCTTATAAGCCATCAAGTCCAGTGAGAGGTGCCTCGTATGTATGGAGATGGAGGGGCCGTCCTCTGGGGAGTGAGAAAGCTACCCGTGTTTTATTTTATTTTTCCTGGTGGTATAGAAGACTGAGCCCCGGACCTTCCACAGCATGAGCAGAAGCTCCACCTCAGACCTTCGCGTGGTGCTGATGTTTTTTTCTCTGCATCATGAAATAGATAGACTCTTGCTGAGTTGGCCTTGACCCTCCTGCCTCAGCCTCCTAGGACACTAATGTTAAATTTCAATTAAGCAAAATGCTATTGTTTTCAAATTACCCTTCACAGGAGATTGTTTTTAAAAATAATGTGTCCGGGGAATACCACGTAGGAGGAGGAGGAGGGAGAGGAGGAAGAAGAGGAAGAGGAGGAAGAGATAAGGGTCAGAAGACCAGGGAGTCTGCTGCTGAGATAATGTCTTCTATAGATGACAGAGTACTGAAACAGTCACCAAAAGAGGGCCTGTACAATGATATCACCAGTTTACATCCTAACATGATGCAGGCACTTTCACAAGGACCCACTAATAAATAAAGAGTTATAGACAACTAATGACTATTAAGAGAGGAAGAATCAATCTTTTCCAGGGCCCACCTCCTTTACAGGCTATCTGATCCCATATAGTCATCCCTAAACTCTAGTACATATATATCACCAGCACTAAATGCAGCACTAAATGGACACAGGAAGTTGTGTGTGTGTGTGTGTGTGTGTGTGTGTGTGTATACATGTGAATTTGAGAAAGAGTGAAGGACAAAAAAAGGAGTTGGAAAGGGGGGAGAGTAACGAGGACATGATGTAAATAACTTACATATAAAATTCTCAATAAAAATAAAATAAATGTAAAAAATGTACATAACCATTGCTATATTTTCACATAAAAACTGTGAAGACCCATTTTGTCCTTCACTCTGTAAGTACTTACACTGATAAACCTCTTAGCACATGAGATTGAATTAATTACTATCTGCTGATCCTTACTCTGATCTTTGGGGTTTCTGGTAATATACTTGCAGAATAGTGCATAATTATTAAAAAAAAAAAAAAAAGTCAACAACCTCAGCCCCCAACACACATACAGCAGAAGACTGGCAGGTCTGGGCTTAGTCAGAGAAGATGCACCTAACCCTCAAGAGACTGAAGGCCCCAGGGAGTTTAGAGGTCTGGTGGGGTGGGGGTGGGGACATCCACTTGGAGACAAGAGGGTGGGGTGGAGGCATGGGATGTGGAACAGTCAGAGGGTGCACCAGGAGGAGAATAAAATCTGGAGTTTAAAATAAAAATATAGCTAGCTAGATAAATAAATAAGTAAATAAACAAATGGGTTGTTGTTGATGTTGTTTTAAAGGAACTGGAGAGCTTCTCCCTAGCATACACAGGTCAAGGGTTCAGTGTCCAAAAACCACACCTAAAAATGAAAGTGAAACTCTCTCCTAGCCCTGGGCTAGATCACATGGCCGATGACTCAACTCTGCTGCTGATAGTTTTCTGGATTTTAGTTCGCTGCTTATGTTAGAGACTCTAGGGTGGCCGGCACCAAATTTAATTTAACATGTCATTTACATTACTGTGCGCTGTCCCTTTATAGGGATGAAAATATTTATTTTTAATTAGTGTGTGGAGTAACAAGTTTCCTTATAGCAGTTCTCTAATGCTAACTTTGGGCTGTTAATGGTTGCCACAGGAGGGTTTTAGCATTATCTTATTAAATTACAATGTTTCTTTTTTAAATTTTGCTTACATCTTTTTTAACCTCAGTGCCTATTTAAGGTCACAACTGTTCATTGGTTACTGGAAGACTCTATGTCTGTAGCTTGTTTTTTTTTGATGAACACCAACTTCAAATAATTTAGATCATCTGAAAATTTCCCCTTATAAATATACAGTCTAGAAAGCTTTTCCCTTTAAGGACTGTGCTTTTCTTAGGCATAATGTTATCAGTGGCTCTTTAAAAATACTCCAAGTGATTATCTGTACATTCCAGAACAAAAGAAAAATTTTAAATGAAGAAAACTGCCTTGTTACTCCATGTATAGGACACCGTGAATGGGTCTATAAAAACCAACTATGGCTTTCCCCTATAGGAAATGTATTTTAAACCTACCATTTCTTCTTTGATGGAGAGAAGACAGTGAATCAGCAAAGGCACAAGAACATGAGAGTGGACCTCCCGTGAATCTCAGAAGCTGTCACTGGAGCTGGCCAAGCCAGAGTCATAGAACATAAATCCCACACAGACATCAGGTTATTTATTCATCATTCACAGATCCACCCATTGTTCTTCTACCCGCCACTTACCCTAAGAACTAGACAGTACTTTCTTTAAAAAAAAAAAAAAAATTTTCTTTATTTACATTTCAAATGTTTTCCCCTTTCCAGGTCTCCCCTTTGGAAACTCCCTATCCCTCCCCCCTCTTCCTGCCTCTATAAGGGTGCTCCCCCACCCACCCACTCCTGTCCTTTCACCCTGGCATTCCCAGAACATGGAACACCCTCAGGCCCAAGGTCCTCTCCTCCCACTGATGTGCAACAAGGCCATCCTCTGCCACATATGTGGCCAGCGCCATGGGTCGCTCCATGTGTATTCTTTGGTTGGTGGTGTAGTCCCTGGGAGCTCCAGAGTGGTCTGGCCAATTGACACTGTTGCTCCCTCCATGGGGCTTCACACACACACACACACACACACACAAACACACACACACACACACACAACCAGCCCTCAGCTCCTCCAGTCCCTTCAACTCCTCCATTCACAAGAACAAAGAGATGGTTTAATTCTATTTGTACATGTTGGTCCTTGGAGAAGCTACTGTTCTGCTGAACACATTCAACTGCCTCTCACTTTAACTATCTTGCCTTCACTTTTTAATGGCCCACATACCATTTCTCATGAACACCTAAGATCTTCACCTCAGCCCAGCTGCTTCCCAACTTGGCTTTTGGAAGTCCAAATGCATTCCCTGGTACCACCCTCCAAGACCCCATCTTTATAGTCAACATTGTTTCATTTCCCGACTCCTTCCTTCAGAGCATGCTCACTCTCAAACAACAGCACATGCTTTGTCAGTGGACTAACATCTCAGGTTTCTTGAGGTCACAGCAGCCATCACTCAACTCCAATGCTTACTTGAGCTCTGCTGTGTCCTACAGACTTCAGGTGAATTAACTGTCAGATGAAATAAACAGGCTCTCTCCTCTGCTTTTGAAAATGAGAAAGCAGGCCGTTTCAGTGATTTTGCCAGAGCTTCTGTACAGAGTGCAAGGCTGGGTACAACAGCAGAATATAGTGCTGTTTACTCCAGTGAGTCTGAGTGGATTTGCACATAGCACAAGAGCTGATCCTCCAGAAGTGGCCTTCACAGTAAAGCCTAGCCCAAATACGAAACAACTCTGAAAGAGTAATCTAAGTTGAAAGCCAAGGCTAGTTCGTCTTGTTTGGGAGAAAGATGCTTAGTAAAAGGACTTTGGTGGTCTACAGAGGTCCTTAATAAACTGAGACATTTGAAAGAGATGCCTCCCTTCCAAGAGAAGATTGTTTTTGGAAAGGTTAAAACTGAAGAAACTTTTAATCTTTGCAGGGTTAGACTGAGCCACCCATGGGTACCTACCTTGTGGTACAGTGTTCATCATATCCATCCAAGGTTATAACAACTATGAACTCATCAAGTTCAATATGGATTTCTTCCAGTCATAGGCCACATCTTTCAGTGAAATTCTGTTCCCTTGTCAGGCCAGGAGAAGGGGCCAAATGGCCACTTATAAGAATTTTCTGAGCTGTAAAGCCTTCTCATTATAGGATTTTTCAAGTCTGCCCAGGCCATCAGAATGAAGACTCAGACAAACTAACACGGCCAGAATACATCTTTGGTTTTCCTGTTTGTGCTGTCTTCCTGGAGCTCTGAAGAATGTGTGGAAAGAACCTGTCACCTATGAGCTCATGTTAAGTAAATCCCCACAAGCAACCACTGTGAACATTCTTCAACACTTGTAGGCTTTCTGGTGTTCTGGTTCTCACCCCTTGGGTGGGCCTGTTGGTTAAGTGCTTGCCAGGACAAAAACGGCCTGGCCGACTACTACATCAGAGAGAACAGCAGTGTGGCAAACACAAAGACACTACGCATTCAGTTACTGTCACAGAGTGCCAATCATTAATCATTCGGAAACATTTTGCAAAACAAGGTTGACCTTTTGTTTTGTTCAGTTGGCTTGGTGTTGTTTGTTTTGTTTGTTTGTTTTTCAGATGTTCCCTTTAGTCTCAAACACAATTCTTGTCTGCCTACCTTCTTGCTTTGATACTACCTTGGAGTGAGTTAGCCAACAGGATCCCAAAGTGCTTCTTACAGTTGCTTGTTTTTGTTGACCAAGACCTTTGTTTACAAATGAAACAATTTAGGTAACTTTTTGCAATGGGTTTACCAAGATATCAGATCTGGCAAGAACTTTCTAGAATTTCTACATATCTTTGAAATATCTTTTATGGTCTAGTGTGTAAAAGAAGAAGGAAAAAAATCTATAAAGCTAAAAACAGAAACCAACCAAACAACAAAACCCAAAGAGTCTTGTCAAGCTACTCAAGCTGAAATGTCTTTAGGGTACATCTTCTGACCCTCTAACAATGGGACTAGAAAGTCAGGCACTTGGGAGGCTGTAATGTATGCAGGATCAATCTTACAAGAGGACAAAGGGGATAAAGTGGCCAGGTTTGGGGGCTCCTTGGGAAGACTCTCTTCCTCACACTCTAGTCTCCCCTTCCCTCCCTTTCTTCCCTTCTTCCCTACTTACATCATTCGTTATCACTTAAAGAATAAAACACAAAATCTAGATTAAAAATCAAGATAACTATTTTTTACTGGCCTGGGCCTCTCTCCTATTCAAAAACGAAAACTCACTCATCCCCCAGTTGTGAGCATGAGACAACGGAACATGTGTGCCAGTGAGAATACCCAAACACAGTGAACACCATATTGAGGTTGCACCCCACCCTGTTCAGCTGATTCTAGAACCCCATTAATTATAGGGAAAATCCTTTCAGCCAGGAAGAGGAAACATATTAAAACAAACATTTATGTGTTGATGGCGATGGCATCTGTATTTTGATGGGAGGTGCAGAGGGTTTCATACATTGAAGCCAACTACCACACTTCCTCACACTCTAGTTCAGCTACCACACTCCACCTGAACTTTTTGAGAGGTCTTCTAGTGAGTCAGTCTGAGTTTCTGGGAAAGAAATCTTATCACCTGGGTTAATTCTACCCCAGAAAATAATCAGTTAAAATAGATTTTTCACTTCCTCCTTTTTCCATGTATATTTTTAAGATATTGCAATAATACCAAAGTATCATGATTTAAAATACTGTATTAGTTTTTAAAATTTATGTTAACTCACCAGTGATGGATTTTCTTTTTTATTTAATTTTATTTGTAATTCTTTTTTTATGCTCCATATTCCATTCCCCAGCCCCTATCCACCCTCCAACTGCTCCACATCCCACATCTCCTCCCCACCCCACCCCACCCCCATCTTCACATGGATGCCTCTACCCCCCACCCCATGTGACCTCTAAACTCCCTGGGGCCTCCAGCCTCTTGAGGGTAGGCGCAACATCTCTGAATGAACACAGACCTGGAAGTCCTCTGCTGTATGTGTGTTGGAGGCCTCATATTAGCTGGTGTATGCTACCTGTTTGGTGGTCCAGTGTTTGAGAGATCTCGGGGTCCAGAATAATGAAGACTGCTGGTCCTCCTACAGGATCACCCTTCTCCTCAGCTTCTTTCAGCCTTCCCTAATTCAACCACAGGGGTCAGCTGCTTCTGTCCATTGGTTGACTGCAAACATCTGTATCTGACTCTTTCAGCTGCTTGTTGGGTCTTTCAGAGGGCAGTCATAATGGATCCCATTTTGTGAGCACTCCATACACTCAGTAGAGAAATAGAAGAAATAAAAGCCCAGGGTTGACTGAGCTCCACAATCTGTTCTATATCTTGCACAAGATTACAGAGTTAATGAACAGTAAGTTTTGATTTAACCCCCAGAATTCTGATGAAAATCACACACGCTTAATCTCTACACTATCCACCTCTTTTTTAGTTCTAAGATATTGATTAATCACACTGATGGAATCCTTATTTAGGAAGTATTTATTAAAAGTAGCCTTTGGTATCCAACAGCCCTTAGGGTAAGTCTATACTGCATACATTGAAATGATGGAATATGGAAATTCCTCAATTACTCTATAAATAGTTTAAAGTCAGAAAAGATAGAAACTGTCCATTTGAGCCAGTCTGCTGTTTCTTCTGCTACTAACAGAATCACCTGGCCCGTGTTTTACCCTGTAAACTGACAAGAAAGCGGTTCTCTTTAGGTTGGGCTGGAGTTATTTTCCAAATGCTCTTTTTAGCTCCTTTGGTACTGGCCCATCTCTCTGGAAGACTATATTGACATCCACACTCCCCATGGCCTTTTGTTTATGTAAGAAAGAAAGAAAACCACCACAACAAATGCATCCACAGGCCTGTGGCTTGCCTTCTAAGTGAACATCCTTTCCAAGGATGCTTTATAACATGTTTCTTTTGAGGATTCTTTTTGAGAGCCTTTGCTATTTAAAAAAGCAAAGGTCTGGAATGAACTGAATTTCCTTCAGACTATAAAAACCAGCCCACGTGTGCCTACTGCTCAGTCATGTGGATTTGCTTCCACTCTGGAGGGAGAGGGAAAGCTGCAGTCTTGCAGGTACTACATGGACTGGAATTACGAGCAAAACATGATGAGTGGGCAGTGCAGAATTCTGTTATCATTTGCAAACACTGCAGGGTGGTTGGCTTCTATTTGGGGTTTCAAGTGTGTGTTGATGATATGTTGTTTCATGTTCTCTCACATCCCACTGCCCACTTCAGTTAATTGCTCATCAGATGGTGTTTCATCAGATGGTATAGCCATGAACAACCCAGTGGGATATGAGAGACTCAAGGAGTCATGCTCTGAACTTTATTGCCTTTAGGGAAAGGTTAGGGAGGATAAAGCAAATAAGAAACAAATTATTATAAAGTATCCAATCACCAATAAGTAACTCATTAAACGAGTTTAAAGGAAAATAGTAATTATTTCATTTGTTATAATGAAAATCATCTAGAAACCAATGTTTAGAGTGGAAGTTCGAGGGAAATGTAAACTGAGACTCTAAACAAACTTCACACAGGCCTTTTCCTATTGATACCTTAAAGGAAAGAAAGCTCAGAAATCAATCAGTTCTATAATGTTGATAGTGTTGATGTAGGCTTTGTGATAATTCATGGCCTAGAAGCGGCTTCAGAACCATTTAGAAAAATAGAACAGTTTTACTATTTCTGAAAATGGTTTCTCTTAGAAATCAGGAGATTGATTCCAATAGTTACCTCTAAATAAACCCAGAACAAAACCAGAAAGCAAAACCTGGAAATATTCATCATCGCATGATTCCACCCCATGACATCAAATTGTACTGATGCTTGCTTCTTTTGTATGTGGGCAACTTTTAAAACAGTTTGTATTTTCAGATTTATATTCACAAAGTAAATATATATATTTAGAATATATATCTGTGCTTAATTTTAAGACTTATAGATCTCTGTATAAATGCTTTAGTTGATCTCCATATCTGAGATTTTACTTAAACTTCAGAAATAGCTTTGTGAATCAGACAGCGGAGATTTCTTTAACTCTTGGTCACCTTTTGTAAGATGTCTGCAGGAGTAGCCCCATGCTGTATGTTGCTCTGCAATCCATTCCTTTGTTTGGAATCTGTACTTATACCTTACAACTAATTACAGCAGATCACAGCAAATGTGTTTAGGCATGGCTTAATGATTTCCCAGGTTGCAGTTTTATTTTAGTCACTAAAAGACTTGAGTTGGGGGTGTCTTGAGTTGCCTTAGATAAGACTTTCACCTCTGCTGAGACCACTATACTTGGAGGAAGCAGAAGCCCCATAAAGACCCATATTTCTATGTTCTGATCAGTTGTTTTGTTGCAGAGTCAGCCAACAGCCGAATCACCCACCACATAAATAGGTAAAGTAATATCTGGAGATCACTCATGCTTAGTAAGACTATAATATGAATGGCATATGTAGTTTTAAACTTCTATCACCTATAATTAAACACTTAGGAAGGTTAAATCAATTAAATAGAATTATTTCGGTAACAGTCAACATACAAATCATTAACAAGGTAGTTGAACTTTTTTTCTTTTCATGCTATGCATTTGAAACAGAGTGAGGATAAGGAAGAGTTTTAAATTAGGAACAAACTCAGTTCAGACTAGCTGCGTTTCAAACATTAAATGGTCACATATGGTTACACAGTCATCAACTGTGTAACCTACACACACACACACACACACACACACACACACACACACACACATCCTTTTTAGGATGGACTTTTTTCCCCTTAAGTTGTTTCTTTAAAGCCATTACTTTTCGGAATTGTTTTAAGGTTTGTTTTTATTGTGTGTATATCTGCATGCTATATGTACACATGAGTGCAGGTGTGCAGAGAGGCCAGAGGTGTTCTGTCCCCTAGAACAGGAACTACCGACAGTTGTGATCTGTTTGATGCTGGGAATCAAACCTGGCTCTCTGGTAGAGCAGCACATGCTCTTAACTGCTGAGCCATCTTCCCAGTCCCTGACTTTCAGAATTGTAACCACCAAAACAAATTTCCACAGTTCTCTCCCTAAGTTCCAAGACTGAAAATCAACAGACTAGATGATGGGTTTCAAGTGTGGTCTGGCCATCATGATTGTCAGTGTACTGCAAGCCTTATCACAGATGATGTGTTTTCACAAATGTAAATAAGCTGCTGTTGACAAAGGCATTTCAATGAAGAAAGACACTTCATCCAAATACTAACGTTCCTCACTGGAGCAGCACCTTCGCCATATCTCTTAGAAAGAAGGTCCTGGAATGCAGAAAAAGCCAACTTGGATTTCAACCATCAGGTTATTAGATGTGGGACTTTCATACTGTATTAAATTTTTTACACTTTATTTATTAAGAAGAGATGATCCACAATTTATGAAACTATAAAAATACTAAAGGCCTTTATCATCATAGCAACCTAAAATTAGGATATAATACTTATTCTCATTCCCGTTTGTCTTCCGGGTTTAGGCTCACCATCACAGCCAGCAGAGGACGTTAATCTTTACACCATACGCTTCAGTCACTTAATTAACATTGTCTAAACATTCATTTTCGACATTCTCGTATTTACATCAGTATCTTAGAAAGTCTGCCAAGTTTTGAGAGTGTGTAGGTCATTCACCCACTGCCCACAGATATGTCAGACCATAGATTAAAAGGAGTGATTTGATGCAAGTTCTAGGAGCCTGTTCTCTGTAACTGCTCATCCAGAACTATGGGTCATGCTGCCCAGGAAAGACACAGCCACAGCGAGCACACCCAGCCCCATTGCCAGGGCAAGTACAAGGGAGCTACGAGCAGTTTCCTATTCTTTGAGCTGTGGCACAAACAGAACATACCAACCAACCAACCAACCAACTACCAGAATTTAACAACAACAACAACCATACTTTTAAATTTGTGTAGACAATGGATTGTGAGACTCTGGCAAACAGCCAGAATTTAACAACAACAACAACCATACTTTTAAATTTGTGTAGACAATGGATTGTGAGACTCTGGCAAACAGCCTGACTCAGGTAGTAAGTAGACCATCCAAAATCATGAACTTAGTTCTCCAAGGCTCCCCTCCCTGGCCAGGCAGGGGAAGAGAGTAACGCACCTAACTATGCGTCAGTCCCATTGACATATGCCCACTGATAACTTGCTAAGGAAAAGAGCATAGCTACTAATTTGCTTTTCTTTGTGGTAAGACCCTTGCCTACTGGCATCTATGTGAACTGTAACAACTTTGACTCTGGATTCTCTGTAGGTGGCATGTCAGGGATGGCAAAATATTCTCAGAAGCAAACTGGAGTGGATTCATTTCAGCTTTCTCCTTAGTTACAGGTCTCTGTATTCTCCCAGTCCCTAATGGTTAGCTAGTTCCGTACCCTTGGAACAGAGAAGTCAAGACTCAGGACAAATTAACCAAAGTAAGGACTGCGAGTACTTGTCCTACAAATTCCTTCGCGGATAATAAAGTCAAGCAACCAAAATAACAATATCTCAACACAGATCCACAAATATACACATATACAAGTGCACACACCCACAAATATACACATATAAAAGCACACTCACATAATATAATATAATATAATATAATATAATATAATATAATATAAAATATAATATTATGTGAGACAAACTAGGATTCGCCTAAGTCCTATTCACCTCATGACAATTTCTCCTTATAAGTAAAAACTAGATGGGCCAGTTTTATATTTCTGTTTGATTTTTAACTGAAATGAGTTGACTGAGATTGTTTAATTCATCATCATTATCCACACTGGGATTTATTATTGTATAGAATCTTGCAACTCTATCAATAGCTACACACACACACACACACACATATACATATATATATATATATATATATATATATCATGCATATATACATATACATATATGTGTGTATATATATATACACACACATGATCTGGTTCTAGTGCAAACTTCTAGAAAACCAGTGTTGAAATAAATGTAACAAATGAGGGAATCAATTATGAAGGGCATAGCAGGCCTTCCTTTAACTGGGTGGGAATAACATATATAATCATATGAAGTATATAACCTCTGAACAGTGTATAAAATCAAAGCTGACAACAGTCCAAAGAGAGTCAAGCGGTATGAAGGAGATGCCAGCAAACAGGCTTGGCTGTGTTTGGAGCAGGTACATGTCTGCACAGGTGCAGGTATGAAAGGTTAGCCATTTTTCTTGGCACATTTAAATGGTAGTGGAAAAGGCCCCTCAACTGCTTCTTGCACAGGACAATAGAACAGCAAGAAAACGATTTTAGATCAGTTCATATCTGTAATACGATTGCAGGGCTGGGGGGTGGGAGTGTTCCAGAGTGAGATGCATACCTTCCAGATAGGGAATTGGTTAAAACTAGGAAAACAAGCCTCCCCCACCCCCCCCCACCCCCACTGCGTGAGAGAAAGCATATGTGCTCACATTTCAATGAGCTTCTCATTTGAATCACTTTGTAAAATCAAAGCAAGTATTTCATAGGATCACTCTGTTTGGGAATTGCCACACTATGTCTTTATTAGCATTTCACGTGAACCAAGCACATTCACAGGTGCTGTTGTATTTGACTCCCAACCATGTGGTTAGTCTGTTTGCTGCTGCTGCTGCTGCTGCTGCTGTTGCTGCTGCTGCTGCTGTTTTCACGTGATGCAGATAAGCAAACTCACTCAACCTGGAGACTTCGGGTGAGATGCTTGGAATCAGGCAGCTTCTACATGGTGGTGCTGGGGCTCCTACCTAGGATCTCAACTAAGGTCTCTCTCTACTGAAATGAGAAATATAAAGGGTGTTTGTTGCCTTGTGCTGACAGCCTGAGACTGCCTCCTTGGCAGAAGCACTCCCTAGTAAGGTGTCCTTAGCTGATTTAAAGAGTAGAATTTATATCAACACCTCTTTATTTGTAAGACACTAATTGACTGACTGACTGATTGATTGATTGATTGATTGGTTGGTTGGTTGGTTGTAGTGTTGGAGATCAAAACCAGAGTGTTACACCTGGTACACAAGTTCTCTGCAATTGATTTAACTCCACAGTCACAATAGAGCGTATTTCAATCTGATTGCTTTGATGGAAAGATCTGTTATAACATTAAGGCAATGTTTTTATCAGATAGATAGATAGATAGATAGATAGATAGATAGATAGATAGATAGATAGATAGATATGTATGGCCTTGGCATTTCTCAATTCTCTACTTTACATTCAGATAACACATTGACTCATTGACTCAGTGGGAGTTAAAAAGATTTTAATATCTGCATTTTAGGGGAAGACAGATTATGTTGGCAACAAAATACTGGATTTGCTTTGTACTTGATTTTTTCTAGACTAATACCACTATGAATTTAATTTCAGAAACTGTTCTATCCACTATAGTTTCACATTTTCCATTTTCTAAAGCAGAGATATTGCTATGTCCACCGCAGCCTTGGATTTTAGTGCTGGGGTTTCAGTTTCAGGTTTTATGTTACTCATGTTTTCAAACAGCATTCTAGAACCATTCTGACCACTGCTGAACCAGTACAATTTCCTCTTTGTTTGCACCTTAATTACTTCATTTGAAACATACTTTCCTTCATTTACCTCTACTCAAATACATGCGTGCGTGCGTACATGCGTGTGTGTGTGTGTGTGTGTGTGTGTGTGTGTGTGTGTGTGTGTGCGTGTGCGCACATGCGTGGGCGTGTGTTCATACCTGTGTAGGCATTAGCCATGCTTTCTGATTCATTTTCTCCTTAATCAACATCTATTACTATTTTTGACTCTTTGAAAAATCACTAATGTCAATTACAAATAAATTTGTCCTGGAAATCCCAAACGCTTTTTAAATTCCCCGTGTGGCAGTCCTATGCCTCTTAGAACTTGCTTAGTAACCACGGTCACTTACTTCTCCCTTGTCCAAGGGTCGGTTTTCCCTGAGTTGATTTTATCTCAGCAAATCAAGTGTGACAAGTTAAAACCTTGGCAAGAAAACAAAACAGTCGTTCCGGAGCTCTTTAAAATGACAATGAATTGTGTTATTGGCCAGGTACGGAAAAGCCTGTCAGTAGTGACGTCAGCAAACTTGGCATACTGACATTTTGATTGACACTCCTGGGTAAACCTAAGTATTGCTTACTAAATCCCAGAAACTGAGATCCATTGGCTGGGTATGAAAAACACATCACTAGAGTTTTTTCAACTTTTATTTTCTTAATTCTTAGGCTGATATTTCAAAACATTGACAGGGCTGGGGTGTAGCTCGGTGCTAAAGCATTTGGTTCGAGTGAAGTGTGGTCCTGGGGTAGGTTTCCCCAGAACTACAAAAATGATGATTAAAAAAAATTTTTTTTAATAAATGACAAAGTTGACTTCCAAATCTGTACCACTTCTTTACAAAAAGGTGGGTATTTGAAAAAAGATGATAGCAAGGGGTTTTACTAGCTAAGATTCATCATATGATACACTCAGAAGGGCATATGTTAGATATTTCTGAGTCACTGGAAATGCATTTACTAAGGTTTCTGAGAGCATGAGAGAAAGATCCTAGGTGAGTGGACGTCAGCGACTCTGAAGGACTTGGAAGGAAATGACAGTGAGTTTGGGGAAAAGTCAAGTCTCCGATTTCAATTCCTGTTATTCCTCTATTTGTGTCCGTCAAGTTTTAATTTCCGGTGGTTAGAACTGTGAAAGGGAAGTTTAGATTGTCTCTTCAGCTCGCCTCTACCCACAGCTCTCAGTTGAGGGTGAATCTTTGCGGGAGCTAGGCTAGGCTAGAAAGAACTAATTTTTAATCTTGTGAAGCGACTGAGTAGTTTGAATTTATGACCACGTGACTTAACAGACTTTATCAAGCTTCATAGAAACATCTCCACTGACTGATCATGACCATGATTAAAACTGGGAAGCAGAAGTTTCCACAGGAGATGCCTGAGCATTTACAGAGTGTCTATTGAGTTTCAGCTGCACAGTCATACTGCCAAAAGTCTTAAAGCAGGTCTTGTAGGAAGTAGATTTGGCTGGGTCAGACCCAGATACTCCCTAATAAATGCATCCATCCTCCCAGAACACGCATCCACCTTTCACTACTCTGACAATCATCACCAAAACGACTGCCCTCGCTTCTGGATTTAGTCTTGTCTGAGATATGAGTCAGAGAAAGCAAAAGCAGCTCTGCTGTGGCCAGACTTCATCATCTAAGCAATTCACGTAAAGTCAGAAAGCTCCCAAACATACAACCTGGAGGGCTTTTTAAATGGGGTGAAAAGGCGCACAGAGCTCAATTATAAAAGGCGATATTTCAAGACAGTGATGATTGTAACTCTAGTTACCCCAATAGCTGCTTTCTTTCTATATCTGAGTTACTATTTTCTGCTGCACATTGTCTTTTATTGTAAAGAGAAACTTAGTAGAATCAGAATATAGCTTTATTAGCCCCAGATTAATGAAAGAGGATGTACTCATAATTTTAAAATCGTCTTTATACTCAGGAAACTGCATTCAACCTAAAGGGGATGCTTGTGTACAGCAGGAAACAGAGTCTGGTGTCTGTGGCTTGCATCTCTCTCAAGCCTGGTGCCATTGTCCTGGCCCAACTACCATCATCTCTACTGTCAGGAAGCAGCCTTAGTCAGAGGCTCTGTCTGCACGGAGGCGCAGCAATGCCATTTCACTTTGATCAATTATTTAACGCATCATGCTCACAGGCCAGTAGGATAGGTTAAACCCTCCACCACTCTTCTACTGCTAGAAAAACATCTGTATTCATAAACAACATGTTCCAGGAAGTGCAATCTACCTGCTATCAATAAAGCACCACTCAGGAGCTTGGGAGCTGGTGACTCAGTGGTGTTTGTCCTGTTTCTTTTATTGCCTTTTTTTTTTTAAAGGACCATTGTACAAGAAAATTTAAAACCTTATAAAAGAGTTAGTTCTGCCAATACTGCCCTGATGAGAATTGCACTATTGATTTCCACATACTCAAGATTCACTCAGGAATCTTCCCGATTGCCTCCATGGAAATTCTCTGACTTAGTGTTTTAAAGAATAAATTATGTCACATAGAAAGAACAAGCAATATAGCATTTATATTTTAAAATAGGGGATGGGGTGAACTGCCTGAGGTTTGGTTCTAACATTGCATGTTAATAGCAATGTGATCTGGTACAAGGTCCTTGGTGTCTGTTTTTCAATGTCCTTCCTATAAATGGAGATAAAAATGCTATCTATTGAGTGGGATTAATGAAGATTATGCGAATAAATACAAATCATACTCTTAAGACAATATATATTACGTGAAAGACACTATACTATACCTGCCACTGTAAACAATCTAGGTGTCCAGCCATTACACAAGTAAGATATTTGTCTCCAAAAGTCAAAGATCACAAGATGTGCTCACACATGCCTACCATCCGAACATTGGGTTACAGAAGGCAGGACAATAGGTTTAAGGTCTACACTACATAAGACTATGTTTCAAAGAAAAGGAAAAAAGAAAGAAAGAAGAAAGAAAGAAAGAAAGAAAGAAAGAGAGAAAGAAAGAAAGAGAGAGAGAGAAAATAATAGATAGATAGATAGATAGATAGATAGATAGATAGATAGATAATGATAGTAGAGATAAAACATTTGTGAGAGCAGCACATTACTCTGTGCAATGGCCACAGAAGTCTCCTATGACCTTCATCTAGAATGGAGGAAACACAGCATACTTGAGGAACCTAGTTTGGACATTCAGGAGACCTTGATTTTAGTCCACAATTGCTATTAACTTGCTAGACCCTTCTGGCTTTATCTAGATTGTACAGCTATCACTCAGCCTTTGAAGAATAAATGGAAACGAGTTGAGCCCCTGTAAGACTGTGCAAACAAGACACATTTTCCTTTGACCGTTTGTGTTTGGATGTCTTGTTATGGACTCAGGCTTGGGGTATGGAATTTGAACAAGACAAACAAGGAGGCTTATCTCCTAGAGTTTATCTTCTGGAGAATAGAATCATGTAATCAGTAATAGACTAACAAATAAACAACAGGATTCCAGGCAGTTATAGGGCTGTGAAGAAATTTACATATGTTAAAGGATACCTAAGGAAAGAGGGCAACTTGAGTTTGAGTGGTGAGGACAGCTCTCTTCAGCATGTTTGAGGCTAAAGGGCAAAAGTAAAGCAAACATGAAGACTTAAACAACAAAGTCTAGATTGAATGGAGCTTAAATTCCCCAGGGTGGTAGAAAGTAGATTGAGCATTCAGGAACAATGAGAAGAGAGAGAGTTTGAAAAGGTGTAGCAAGATACAAGCTTGAAAGGCAGAGTAGACTCTAATAAGCCTCCTATGATGAGGAGTTGAGGTTTTATTGTGAATGTGGCAAAAGATACCAAGCAGCACTAAACAAGAGATACAGCAACTTATTCTAATGTGAATGGCAGTGTGGGTGGTGAAATGACTTCTAATCACTGTTTTCCAAGCAGGCAGCTGAACTATTTATTAGAATAATTTACAAATTACAAAAAACATGTACATAGATTAATTCCAGGATTCTAAACCCTTGTCTTCATTTAACTCTTAACTGAGAGATCCATCGTTTGATCCAATAACCTAATTCAAAACTGCTTCTTTCTATTATTGAAAAAAACAAGAATCCATTTTTAAATGACTGTTTGCAAGTCTGGCAAGCATAGAGGTCGCAGCTATTCAGATCATTTGTCTTTTACATCTTCAGTGCTTTAAAACGTTTTTATTGTTATTATACAGACTGAGAAGGAAGCAAGAAGAGGTGGAAATCTGAAGCAGCAGGTCAAAGGAGGGAAAAAAGGAAGGGAGGGAGGGAGGGAGGGAGGGAGGGAGAGAGACAGAGAGACAGAGAGGGATGGAGGGAGGGAGGGAGGGGGAGAGAGAGAGACAGAGAGAGAGAGAGAAAGGGAGGGAGGGAGGGAGGGAGCAGGGAGGGAGAGAGAGGAAGGAAGGAAGGAAGGAAGGAAGGAAGGAAGGAAGGAAGGAAGGAAGGAAGGAAGGAAGAGAAAGAGACAGAGAGACAGAGAGGGATGGAGGGAGGGAGGGAGGGGGAGAGAGAGAGACAGAGAGAGAGAGAAAGGGAGGGAGGGAGGGAGGGAGCAGGGAGGAAGAGAGAGGAAGGAAGGAAGGAAGGAAGGAAGGAAGGAAGGAAGGAAGAGAAAGAGACAGAGAGACAGAGAGGGATGGAGGGAGGGAGGGAGGGGGAGAGAGAGAGACAGAGAGAGAGAGAAAGGGAGGGAGGGAGGGAGGGAGCAGGGAGGGAGAGAGAGGAAGGAAGGAAGGAAGGAAGGAAGGAAGGAAGGAAGGAAGGAAGGAAGGAAGGAAGGAAGAGAGAGAGAGGAAGGAAGGAAGGAAGGAAGGAAGGAAGGAAGGAAGGAAGGAAGGAAGGAAGGAAGGAAGGAAGGAAGGAAGGAAGGAAAACAGACTCAGGGGCAAAGGACAAACTGCCTAAGTAGATGTCTCTACTCTCTTGAGAAAGTTACTAAGTTACTAATGGAACTAATTGTAACAGTAAGGCCCAACTCAGAGTCACTGTGAATGCCAAATGAAGTCACACCAAGAGAAAGTATCTAGCAGAGGTACTTGACCTTCCAAGTGCCCAGGCCATGAGGCACCTTCTCATTCTACACCTTTTAACTGCCCATTGCATCCCCATTTTGTGAGATCTTCATCATGCTGTCTTTACAGACATCCATGCATTCATCTGCCACACTAACTGAAGGCACTGCACTGGTATCAGTTTTGTTGTTTAGTTCTCTTATCTGCCTGTCAGCCAATAGATGACCTACCTAGTCTAAGCCAGTCAGACTGAATATGGTACAAAGCTGTCAATACAAAGATTTCATTCATGGTCAGGCTGTTAGGTCTAGGTGAGAGATCTTGTGACCTCCTGTCCTGCCAGTACCACTCCAACTGAAGGGGCTTTGAAAGTTATTTTTAAGGTCAGTTCTCTCCCACCGATTAATACTGTGGGCCCCTATGTGACACTGTGAACTTCCTTTAGTTATATCTCGTGAGACTCAGATGACCGTTATGAATTTTACTTTGCCACAAAATAAACCTGAGGGGAGGATACACTTTCCTTCCTGGCCCCTTTAATGGTGCCTTTTCATCCACTCAGCTGTATCTTCAGAGATGGATGAGCCAAGGGACATCAGGATAATGGGAGCCCAGACTTGTTTGGTTTATGTCCCAGAATTCTGGAGAAGTTTTCTGTCACTGAGGACACTTACACTAAGCCCCTCCTCACCCAAGACTCAGGTATGTGGATCTTTCCAATCTGCACAACCCATTGCATAAGGCTAGGAGATTAAGGGAGGCAGGGATGACCACCTTCATCTTGCATCTGACTGATTTGATCCTGTGCCTTTATCCCCTGGAGAGTTGGCACCTGTAAAGCAAGTACTGTGTTTCACTGCAGTTGTATTTAAATTAGTATTTCATATATTGGATATGTTATAATGATCTCCTCTAAAAACTAAGGTATTATAAATAATAGTTAAAGTTTGTTCTGACTACAGGTTTTAATCCTGGTCCCTTGAACTTCCCAAAGTTAGCCCAGATCATCAGATTGGTGAAGTTGTATCACTGATGACTTCTAGGCTATCAACAAACATCCTACCCTAGTGCGAGCAAGACATGCCTATGCTGTACAGGAGCTACGTGGGAGGGGGTCCTCCTGGGACTGTTTGCTATGCATCTGATGATAATGGAGGGGATCTTGAGCATTGTATATATTATGTATTTGTGTGGAGTATCATACTGGATGCAATACATTTTACAGCTAATGTCTTTAGGTAATCATGCCTCATAACACTTCCCACACGTGTATCTGCTGCACATTTTACAAGTGATGAGAATGATTTTTTCCACTGGGTGGACATTTCACAGATTTTGTTTTTGCTCATCTTGTATCCAAAGCCATTTCTTAACCGTCAATATTATAAAGACTACATCCATAAACCCTTATCTATGTGCTGGATCAAGTTTATCTAAGATGAATAAAACAAAAATCACTGCCTTTTTCTTTGTGCTCCCCTCGCTAAGTCTAGTATAATGTCTGACTTACAAGCAGCCATCAGGGTATATTTGGAAGATGAATTTGAATGACTCTAGCTCACTAAACTTCTCCTGTCTTTACTTCCCTGGGTGGAAATTCTATGCAGACCCTAAGTGAATGGGAATCTGCACTCCTGTGAGCTCTAAGGACCTAAGTTCTCAATCCTACAAAAGGCAGGAAGACATATCCAACATCAGCCACGGCTCTTAAAAGAGTATTGAGATGCTCTTCCCACAGAAAACATATGTAAAATAGCCCCCAATAAGCATTACCCCCACAGCTATAATTAGAATCATGGATTTCTACAGCAGCCAAATTGGGTGTTTCTTTATCTGTAGTAAAAATGTAAGGGACATGGCGGTTGCTTTCTTAGTGAACACTGAATGATACTTGTGTGATCTCTCGCATCTCCACTGTTGCTATCACTTCCCACAACTTCACCCATTCCCTGATGAATTATTTCCCACGGGAAAGACAGTTAATTTCACTGAACCCCCCCTCCCCCAAGTGTCACAATCCAATGTATCATCCCGGATGAGGAAGCAGACCTGTGGGGAGGAAACCACAGTGAAGACAAATGTGCTCAAAGCCCTGTACTCCAAGACTGAGTTCACTTTTGGTGAAATACAAAGGTACCCCAGGGATTTAGATATACCACAACACACCATTACACCCTCAATGTAATTAGAGCACAGTAATATTCTAGGATGTTGTCATCAACAAGCTCATTACGTAGGGGCACCAACAGTTAGCAATCAAGAGCTCATTTCCTGATTTAGCCATTATCAGGGTTTGAATATGAATTCTTGTTTAGGGACCCATCACTTTGCTTGGGAGGCGTAACAGAAAGGCACTGAAGACTGGGGCCTTACTGGGGTGTGTTCTTCCCAGGTGTATAAAAGCAATGTGTGCAAAAAGGTCCCGAGTTTTGATCTAATAGTCACACAAATGACCCTGGTTAAACAAAATGGGTTACAAAACCAACCCAAAAATCTATGAAATCTTGGAAAGGGGCATGTAGGGAGGGGTTGACAAGGATGGGGGAGACATGAGAGAATCGGGTACAAAGTAATCAGAGTATAGTATATATGTGCATGAAATTGTCAAAGTACAAAACTATTTAAAAGATAATCTCTCTGGTTCCTCAAATGACATCTTATTCTCATAAGGCTGGTGGGGGGCTTGGTTAAATGGACCTTGTAGGAAATCTGTTCTGAATCATTTCTAATCTCCAGGTGTCCGTAAAGAGCAAAGAGAGGGAGGAAAAGGTCAGACATATTAGACTAGAGGAAACTACAGAAATAAGGATCTGAAAGATCACAAACATGAGGGAAAAAGTTTGTGGGAATGGATATGAGTTAAATGTTCCCAGGATAAGGAAAAATAAGGAAATGGTGGGGGAGGGGAGGAAAAGTGCACTAAGTTAGAAGCGTTAATTTTATTTCCACGTATGTAATACTCAAGTAAGAAAGAATATAATCAGTGCTGTCAATTTCATTGACAATGTAAAATCAGCAAATAGATGGATAGGACAAAATGAAAAGGATATGTACAAAATGCTAGAGAACGTTCGCTAATCACATTGTTATGAAAAAAACCAAAAAACAAAAAATGTATACTATCCAAAACACATAAGGGTTCCTACAACTTCTCAGGGAAAATGATAATTAAGAGGCATTTTGGAAGTTCAACTTTCTCTATGCCTTCCAGTCCTCGAGTGTATTTGGATGAGGATTGAAGTTTTTAGGCCACTATATTCTCACATCATATTTTATAAATTGTCTCTTATATCTCCCTAAAGGAGAAACAGCTAAAACCTTAAAATTTGAATTTTTCTCAAAAGAAAAGAAAAGTGGCATAATGTACGCTCTTCTTCCAGAGAGCTTTCAGTAGATATCCCAATGATACCTCACACAGCAGCACAGGCCTTGCTCCCCATTGTGTCAACATTCCATGACAAGGAAATGGCAGACCCAAATCCCATTTTCTTCATACTAAAAAAAAAAAAAAAAAAAAAAAAAAAGAAAATCCATAAGCTGGCTTCTTTTTCAGGCTGCATGCCGAGCTTTGACCCCCTAGAGGTCTAGCCTTGTAACTTGCTCTCCTTCAGTCAGCACCAACAACAGCAGAGCCAGAGGCCTTTGCCTTTTCTGCTAACTCTTAGGAAAGGCCACTTGGGTGTGCCATTATGGAGTCTGTCTGTGCCTAGACAGAAAATCAAAATTTCTACCCTATGGGTTTTATTAATGTCAGCTGTGCAACCAAACTAGGACAATTGATTTCTGGTGAGATGCGATTTTAGTCATTTGTAAAAGGCTCAAAGCAGGTTTGCTTCTCTATCTCTCAATCATTAACAAGCTTAGCTTTGGGTTCCTGCCTTAAATACTATTTGCTTAGCAGTGCTGAATAACTAGTCATTAACGTTTCTGTGCAAAGGTCGTTCTCATAGCCTTGTTTATACATTGGTGAAAGTGGGCTCTGGAAATGCTGAAAAATATATATGTGGTGGATAATCTCAAGGTTAGGCTCCACTCTCCTCTCCCCAAGTCTCTCCTGAGGACGACTGACATCTCTGTGTCCTCCATCAACAGATGTCTATGGCCTCTCTTCTCCTTGAGTAAGTCCAAGGAGAAACAGCACTGGGATATGGGGAGGCAGGATCAGTGAGAAATCAGAGTATTTATCTTCTGCCCCACCTGCCAGGTAAGAATGGCAATGGCCATGCCCCTTACGTGGAACTAAAACTCCTTTATGAGGCTCTTTCCACTCTTGTCCTCATCAGGAACCACAGAACACCTTCACCCCTTAGTCTGGAGTGATAATGGCTCTCATGGACTTTCCTAGCTTCTACTGATGTCCCTGACTATGTGCAAGCATTTGTAAGCCCTCCCAATACACCAGATGGCTAGATCACCTGCTTCCTGTGAAGACTTGGACTAATTCAATTTGAGAATGGCTATATTTAAATACCACCACATAATAGGATAATCCTTAAACATCATTTATATAAATAATACTCAAGAACAAGAGAAAATTCTCAAGACAGAGAAGAAAAATACAATTACTACTACTACTAATAAAAGTCTAACCTCCCTGGAATGCAAAAGTATATGGTGTTTGTACATGCATGCGTATATGAGTGTCTGTGTGAACAAAACCTTTTTAAAAGACTGAAAAAGGAGAAGTGGATCTTAGTTAAGAACATACATAACTATTGGGATTTAGAAATGAGTCCTATATTTTCTCATTCACATTTCCCTATCCAAGTGATTAGGGATGGGGACATAGTTGAGCAGTAGAACGTTTACCCAGTGTGGGAGAGACCCTGACTCACTCCTGGCACCACCAAAACAGAAAACAAGATTTCTAGTTACCTACCGTGCTGGTCATGGTTTTGAATCACAGGCTTTGCAGCCTGGTGGGGATGCTGCTTGCCCGAGAAAGAGAGAACCTTGGCAGCTGGCATACAGCTTCAGATACAGTGGGAGCCCGTCCTCAGGGAGAAGGCTTCCAGATCCATTCTAGCTCAATTCCTCCAAAGGCTGTGTCTGAAGGATGTGGTATCTTCAGCAATAGCGTCTTACCTTCAAGTTCTGGGAGGCAGCCATGCACAGTGGCAATAGTTTATATTGTTTCAGGGGTCTCTTGGATCCCCCGATCAACAACCTGAAAGGAAGTTTCCCAAGCAGTAAAGATTTTCACAGTCTATTATCACTCCATGTAGCATAACTCGACTCTGACTAAGTATGTGTGTATGTGTATATTGCATGCACATGGATAAAATGTATTTTAAGTAAACATCAACTATGTTTCCCTATGTTTTTTCTTATTCTTTCTCCCTCCCTCACCCTTTATAGTGGCCTCTCTCACTACTTCCCAGTTAAGTCAAGCACCACTTTTCCCATTTCTTGCTTCATAGCAACTGTATCCTACTATCCCTCTCTCTAGAGTTCTTGCCCTAGCTCTTCCTACCATGGATGTGTATACACACACACACACACACACACACACACACACACATATATATATATATATATATATATATATATATATATATATATACATATATAAGAAAATATGTTGGCTACATATAACTAGGCTCTTCTCTGACCAGAATCATAACTTAAAGGAACCCATTTATTGGGATCTACATTCTGCCACGTGGGGGGCTACCTGTGCTCAGGTACCATGTGTTACACTTGTCACATCTTCCTGGGGAAATCTCCTACCTGGCACTCTCCCAGTTTCTTTCTGCCTCTATATATCCCACCTCCTATTTCTTGCTTAACTCATAGGCCCTAGGCTTTTTAGCTGAAAGCCCATCGTGGTCCTCTTTAACTTTCCTAGTTTCTGTGGCTAATCCAGACCATATATTTCATCTGAGAATTGGAGCTAGGTTCCACAGGTGAGAGAAACCATGTGGTTTCGTCTTTCTGGGTCTGGGTTACTTTACTCAGTGCAATATTTTCTAGGTCCATCTATTTACCTGCATATTTTATTTTTATTTATATCTGAATGGAACTCCATTGTGTATCTGCACCACATTTTCAGAATCAATCAACTGAGGGACATTTAGGTTGCTTCCATTTTCTAGCAATTGTGAATAGAACAGTAATGAACATGACTGAGCAATATAGGTGCAGTGTGATGTCAAGTTCTTTGGATATATGCCAAGAAGTGAGCGGTATATGGCCATGTAACTTGGTCATGTGGTAGATCTATATTTAGCTTTCTGAAAATCCACCCCAGTTTTTTCCAGAGTAGCTGGACCAGTTTGCAATCCCAACAGTGAATCGGGGCTCCCATTTCTACACAACCTCACCAGCATTTATTATCAACTGGGTTTTAATTTTGTTTTGTTTTGTTTTTATCTTAACCATTCAGAAAAGGTTAAGATGAAATATCAAAGTAATTTAAATTTAATTTACTAATTAGTATGGATGTTGAATATTTTAAAAGATATTTCTTATCCAGTTTTGTTTCTATTTTTAAGTACTTGCTGTTCAGATTTGTAGCCCCCATTTTTAAATTGGGTCATTGACTTCCTTTTATTTTTTAAATTTTTGTCTAGTCAGAATATAAACCCTCTATTAGATGTGTATCTGGCAGAGGTGCTCCTCCACTCTGTGGTCTCCCTCTTTGCTTGCTTAAATTTTTTTCTTTACTGTACAGATACATTTTAGTTTTATGAGGTCCTGTTTGTTAAAGCTTGGCCTTTATTCCCAAGCAAACAGATTTCTATTCAGAAAGCCCTTTCCCACATGTTTATCTTGTAGGGTATTACCTGTGTTTTCTTCTAGAGGCTTTTGGTTTAAAAAGAAAGAAGGAAGGAAAGAAAGAAAGAAAGGAAGGAAGGAAGGAAGGAAGGAAGGAAGGAAGAAGGGAGGGAGAGGGGAGGAGGGAGAGAAAGAGATAAAGAAAGAAAAGAAGGAAGAAAGAAGAAAAACTCATTATAGGTTTATTTAACAGTAAAATCAGAAAGCTATTTTTGCAAGATATTTATTTATGTCTACTACATATGTACAGATCATCACTGTTTTCGTTATATAATTCAAGAAACTATAGACTAAAGTTAGGCCACAGGAACTTAATGGAAACTTTAGTTAAGAAAATAGTTTCTGTTTTCCCATGATCCTATAAAGTTTCTAAGCACAAAACTATCAGAGGGCATGCAACAAAAAGGATAATAGATTAAATGTTAACAATATGCATAGATCTTCATAATTGGGATCGTTCATACTTTTAAATAGAAGAGAACCATCTCAAAGTAAGGTGATCACTATCAAGGCAATAAGAATTGCTGCTATTGGTGTAATCCTCTTCATTTAAAAATTCTTCATTCACACTTCAGTCTATTATTATTCTTAATACAAAAGCAAAGGCTATGTGTCTTCCAGGGGAGAACTTCATATCATGGAACACCTTCAATAATTTGAAGCATGAGAGTCTATTAGCACCTTTGAAGTCTGACTAATATAATTATAGGCTGCTTATCTTTGACTCTGTTGAAACCAGTTGTCCAGGGTAATGGCGTTGGGCGATGGAAACCATGGAATGATTATGTCATGAGTATTCATGAGTGGGGTTAATGCTGTGATAAAAAGGGACATAAAGTGCCAGCATGCCTCTTTAGCTAAGTGATCTTTCAGAGAATATTCTGGCATCCAGGAAGAGACCTTGAAGATACCAAGCTTTAGGCCTGGGGCTTCCCAGTATCCAAAACTATGAAAAAAAATCTGTTTGTAAATCAGCTGGTCTATGATAGTTTGCTATTTATAGCTAGAATCAACAGAGACAGACTATTGTTAATTGAATATGGCCCAGAAAGAACTTCATTGTCTCTGGATCAGTCAGTTTCATTGGTTGTTGTATCTCCAGTTTAGGTCTTTAAATCTACTTCAACAAAAGATATTTATTAAGAATTGTTTGTCTGTTGCTCTTTTTGTAAAGCCAGACTTGGTATTTTGCAGCTTTTAACTCCAGCACCTGAGAAGCAGGGACAGACAGATCTGGCCATTAGGCCAGCCTGGTCTGTATAGTAATTTCTTAGCCAACCTGTGAGTTACCTGTCTCCAAACAAGTGAACAAATAAATGCACAAGATGTAAATGTAAATATTGCAAAGAAATCTAAAATAGTTGTATTAAATAAAACGTTTTGTGTTTTCTCATACTGACTGGTCTGTTCAGCCAAACTTAAGGAACAGGTGTGTGTGTGTGTGTGTGTGTGTGTGTGTGTGTGTGTGTGTGTGTATGTGTGTGTGTGTGTGCTTCTTTTAACACAAATTAGTACTATTCAGTCTGTTCCATAATCCAGGCTTTAAAAATGAAACATATTTTATCAAAACAACCATCTTTTATTTAACCAAAACAGTAGGTTTGTGTGCTCCATCTGTCCCATTACATTTACATATGGCTTTTAATTGTACAAATACATGAAACTATGTTCTTGTGATGAAGTCTGCTGAGTTTTCAGTTTTCATTGCTAGCTACCCAGCCCATGCACGCGGAAAGAAGACATCCTCAGGAACTCTACCCTTGTCCTTGGTTCCAGCAGACCCATCTCTCTATTTGTGGTGCCTGCCTCACTTCTGTTGTACATGACCCTCTAGCATAATTGCCCAAGGAGAACACAAGGCTGACCCAGCAGAGCAGAGCCAGCTTTCTCAGCATCCCAGTGCATGGTGCAAGATGTGTTTCTGTCAGAGCCTGTGACTGGTAGTCAAACAAAACATTCCATGGGTCATCCCTGGCCACCACGGGGTATCCTGGGGCATCGTGGACCATTGAGAAGCTATCCCACTCCGACATTTTCTGCTCCCTTGATTTTTTTCTCATAACTTTCTCTCCAGAGTAGTATAAAACACAGAAAATCATAGCCAGGGTTGTGCTGTGTGTGTGTGTGTGTGTGTGTGTGTGTGTGTGTGTGTGTGTGTGAGAGAGAGAGAGAGAGAGAGAGAGAGAGAGAGAGAGAGAGAAATATATTCACGAATAGATATTAGATGATAAATGTGTATGAAAATAAACATCTAAAATTTGTACAAATGGAGTATATCTATGAGGAATATATATATATATATATATATATATATATATATATATATGCTACATCTATGTATGTATAAGTCTTGTGGGTTTCTTATTACTAAATGTAAAACATTTCCTTGTAGTGAAATTATATTAAGTCCTCTTTGAAGGATGCAGCACATTCTGTACTCACCCTGCTGTATAAACTCTTTAGTTAGAACTTTGAACTGCCATAAAACCTGGAGATAGCACTTCTCCAAGAGTAAGAAGGCAAAAACAAGCCACTGAATAAGCAAACTGTTTTCGATTTTTTTTTGTAAACTTATGATACATTTCAGATTTTTCAGGGGGAGGTGTCTCAGAAGTGGGATGGCAACAGGACATATATCATGTGAATGCACAAAGGTGACAACAGGGAACACGAAGGGCTCAAAGGGGTGAGGTACAGAGGCTTGGAGAAGAACATGGAGGAAGAAAACTCACAGACTAGTTTGAAAATGTCACTATGAAGCCTAATATTGTGGATGTAAAATTTTAAAAGTTTAAATAAAAATATTTAATTGTTAAGTATAAGGAATACAACTTTGTATTTATTAGTGTGTGTGTGTGTGTGTGTGTGTGTGTGTGTGTGTGTGTGCAGAGGAGAACATCAAATGTCCTGGTCATCACTCTGCATTATTCCTTTGAGACAGGCTCCTTTACTGGATAGGAAGATAGGCTGGTGTCCAGCAAACCCAGTCAGTCTCCTCCCTCTACTCTGAGTGCTGGGTTTACTGGCATGTGCATGACCTTGTCCAGATTTTTACATGGAAGCTACGGATTCAAACTTGGGTCTTCATACTTGAGCAGCAGGCAGTCGTGTTTTCTTAACCATACCCCAGATCCTGATTTTGGTTAGATATGTATGCATGTATGTATGTCTGTATGTATGTATGTATGCATGCATATATGTGTGTGTTGGGATGATTGATCTTCTCCTGCATTGTATGAAGTGTCCCTGTATTTTCAATTGTTGAGAGCTGAGTGCTGGCAGAATTTTGGTGTTGTCATTTCCATGGCTCATCACTCTTTTTCTATTTGTAAATGCTTGTCCTTCCTCACCTACTCAAAAAATGAAAGTCAGGCAGCTCTCAATGCCAAAAGGCAACCTACAAGATGGAGCTGGCACTGTCTTACTGCTGATTCTTTCAAACTGGAATGTGGCTTTTTGTGTAATAAAGACCTCATGGCACAGACCTGGGGCAGGAAATATGGGGGTGGGACTTCTAGACCGAGAGGGAGACACCAGAGTCTTGAGGAAACATGGACAGATGGGCATAACAGGAGGCAGAGGGGAGATGAAGGGAGCTGGAAGCAGGCAGGGAGAGCCATGGGGAGAGATAGCATGGCAGATAAGTCAGGATAAGTTAGTAGCTAGCTGGGAGACCATTCCAGCAAAAACAGGCCAATAGCATTAAACTTTATAGATGCCTCTATGTCTTAATTAAAACTTCAATGGGATCCATGAAAGCCCCACAATATGTGTGTGTGTGTTTATGTATGTATGTATGAATTATACACATTTTTATACAACCTATAGGTTCATTTAACATTGTCCATATGTACATATATCCAGGGCTAATCACTTGGGAAACAATCTATGTAGGAGCTCATCCCATAGGAAATGGATTCTCCCTTCACAGCAACCACTGACTAACTAAAGCTCTTTACCTAGAGGTAGGACCATACACAACTCTTACTAAGGCTCAGGGACATCACAGAAGATGGGGGTAGAAAATTACAAGAGCCAGAGGATCAGAACATCCAATGCTACATAGTGCCTGCTGGACACAGCAGGAAAGATGCACCCATGAACTCAACAGTATGGTTGCGTGGAGAAGATGGGAAGAAAACTTGACTTTTACACTGCCACGTGATACATTCCAGCAAACCCAGATATCTCAGAGGCTGAGGTGGGAGAATTGTAAGTTTGAGACCAGCTAAGCCAACTTGGATAAACCTCATCTCAAAACAAATTAGCAAGTAAATAAAGACATAAGAATAGTATTCCTACCTGCCCTGAAACCTTGGCAGCTGCTGCTATGTTTGACATGGTAGGTACAGCACAGATCCTCCCTGGTGTCTGGGCAGCATCCTCACCTTCTGGAACTAATCAGAACATTTCTGATGGATTCTCACTGTTCCCAGATCTCCTCATACTACCTCCTGCTAATACTCTCCTCACAACCAGATTCACCTATCTGATACTCAAGGCTTTCATATTTCTGACCTGATGTTGGGAAAATACAAGGCTCTTCCCAGAAACAGTGAGCAGCCTGGGAAAACCACTTGCCTCTCTCCTATCTGCCCTATTTTCTGTAACGATCAGGGTAGTAGCAACCATTTCTCAGGCTCCAAACAGATATTTATTTTGAGACTGATTTCTTCATAAAGACTCAGGGTGCCAATTCTGCATTTTTTCCTTCTCACTGATTCAAAACCTTGCTGCCAACAATATAATTATGATAATTATTTTTTTTATAAATTTGCTTCAAGCATCACAGTGTGCCTTGTCTTTGTATTCTTCTTAATAGTTACAAGAACATTTTGGGGAGAAAGCTGCTTTTTTATTGTTGTTGGAGTAAATATTGTCTGATAATCCTGTCAAAGGTTAGCTGAGAGATAGACAGCACCAGGTTCAGGATCAGGTTGCAGCTCTGTCACTCAGCCCATGACCAGCTGTGCCTGCATCCTCTGCCACCTCAGCAATCCTTCAAGATGGCTTTTTCTCTGGGTTTCCATTGCCTATAGGTGAAAACACAAACCTCCTTACATTAAGCCTGGGGCCGTGTTTTCCTCATGTATGTCCTGTGTTTATTCTGAATTCTCTCTTCCTTATTATTATCAGATTCTCATCCATCTCCCAGTGCCCTTCCCCATGTGCACCTTCTTCATGATGGCATCCACAGGCTCCAGTTTACAGCCTCCAGTTTCTGAATAATAATTGTCTAATGCTACTCTATTTATTTGCCCCATTTCTGTGACCATACATTTCCTTCCCAGTTAGCCTATACCATTTCTAAAAAGAGAGGCAGAGGTTGTATAGATCTTTTCACTCATCTCTGCACTTTCCAAATGCCTCTCCTGTAGTAGAAACACAATTCTTTTAATTAATGGGAGCTGACTAGATCTAACCAGTGGAACTTACTTGGGTCATACATAACAGAAGTGTATAAATTAATTTAGGAGTTCCGTGTGCGGTTTTCTAACACAGCCCACATCAGCCAAACATTCCCATTGTTTCTCTCTGTCTCTGTCTCTCTCTCTCTCACACACACACACACACATATTCACTGTGTATGTGTGTGTTTGTGTCTGTCTTTCTCTCTGTCTTTGTCTCTTACATGGCTGAGCATGTGCTTTGAGGCCATTAAAAAGTACAATGGACACTAAAACATAATGGACACAGTGTTTGCATAGAGTTCCCTGCATGTCTTCAATACCACTTTCAAAGTAAATTTGAGATTATTTTTCTAAAAAAGCACAAAAGTAAAAGAGAAGAAGAAAAAATAATAATGAGATGTACAGCAAAGCTGGGAACAACCCAAGGAACCAATTTTGTGACTCTCAAATTATACTCATTGTACTGCCTTGAATATCTATCTTTCGCTTCAACAAAAGACCTAGAGAACATTCAGTTTCTGAAAGCCAGAATTTTGCAGAGGGAAAGGAGACAGACAACATGACTGGGAAGATTATAATAAGCATCATAGCTCATTCCTGACCCATACCTGCAGTGAAGGTGAAGACAGTGACTGGAGGAAGTGTCAGAAGGTAGCTACCCATTCCTATCAGTTCCTCTTTATCACTGGAACAAAGGTGTGATGTAGGCAATATATCACATCATCTATACAATGGGACCATCATAGTGCCTGCAGTCCATCATGGACCAAAAATCCCTGTGTAGCACAGGAGTCTATATTGTAACACTATCTATTCTTTATCTTCCTTGGGCATTCTTGGTACATTTAATTGCATAATGTTTAACTCATATTTTTTAATATTTTACACAGTACCAAAAACAATGATTAAATACTGAATCAATGCCTGAATGGATGAGGTAACTGGGATACTTAGGAAAAAATAAAAATCCTGTATGAACGCAGTGACATATTTCCTTTTAGAAATATTCTCCATATTACCTTCAAAAGTATGTTGATAGGGAGGGTCCATCCTAAATATGAAAATTCACTTGAAGATTGTGATGATTCCTTTCTTCTGGAAGCTGTGAGATGATTCCAAAGCTATACTAAGGCTTACCATTTGTTTTAGCATAATCTAAAAAAACAAACATATTGTGTATATGTTTTTAACACATCTTTGTATGTGTTTATTTTATGTTTATGTATGCTCATCTATTTATGTACACTTATATGTACAGGCGAACACAGTGGCCAGATGTAGATGTCATGTAGCTTTCCACCTTAGTTTTGAGACCATGTCTCTCATTGATCCTGCATGTGACTGGTTTGCTAAGACTAATAGACCACTAAGCTCCAGGATCCTCTGTTTTCCACTTTTAAGTAAGCCTACTTTATAGGCTTGTGCGACCTCTCCTAGCTTTGCCCATGGTTCTGAGCCTCTGACCTTAAGTTCTATGTTTCTGTAGCAAGGACTGTTCTGACTGCACCATATTTTCAACTCCTGTTGGGAACATTTCTACGTGCAGGTCACATTTGCCAAGTCTGACTTTCAATCTTAGCAGAAACTGTCTCCCAGCCTATTTATTTAATCCAATAAGTCTACCCTGCTTATTAACTCAGAACAATAAAAATATTTAATATTAAAAGAATGCTTAAATGAGATGTCCTTAGCTTGAGTTTTTAGCTTAATTATCTAGTTCAATTCTCTAAAACAGACTTTTAGAATAAGCACATAGTCTCCTTTGTGCAGATGAGAATCTGAGGCTTAGAAATGTAATTTGCTGGTGTATGCAATAGTGTCTGCATTTGGTGGCTGATTATGGGATGGATCCCCAGTGCGGCAGTCTTTGGATGGTCCATCCTTTTGTCTCAGCTCCAAACTTTGTCTCTGTAACTCCTTCCACGTGTGTTTTGTTCCAAATTCTAAAAAGGGGTGAAGTGTCCACACTTTGTTCTTCGTTCTTCTTGAGTTTCATGTGTTTTGCAAATTGTATCTTGGGTATTCTAAGTTTCTGGGCTAATATCCACTTATCAGTGAATGCATATCATGTGAGTTCTTTTGTGATTGGGTTACCTCACTCAGGATGATACCCTCCAGATCAATCTATTTGCCTAGGAATTTCATAAATTCATTGCTGAAAGGACCCTGATATAGCTGTCTCTTGTGAGGCTATGCCAGTGCCTGGCAAACACAGAAGTGGATGCTCAGAGTCAGCTATTGGATAGAACACAGGGCCCCCAATGGGGGAGCTAGAGAAAGTACCCAAGGAGCTGAAGGTAGAACAACAATATGAACTAACCAGTACCACCACCCCCCCAGAGCTCGTGTCTCTAGCTGCATATGTAGCAGAAAATGGCCTAGTCGGCCATCATTGGGAAGAGAGGCCCCTTGGTTTTGCAAACTTTATATGCCCCAGTACAGGGGAACACCAGGGCCAAGAAGTGGGAGTGGGTGGGTAGGGGAACAGGATGGGGAGAGGGTATAGGGGACTTTTGGGATAGCATTTGAGGTGTAAATGAAGAAAATGCCTAATAAAAAATTGGGGGAAAAAAGAAATGTAATTTGTTCATGTTTATGGTTTGAACATGGCAAATTCAGAACTCTGCTAGGTCCACCTGATCCTACAGCTTTTATTCTTTTCACTGTATGTTTAAACTATTTTTTCCTCCTCTTTATTTCAATTTTAATTGGGAAGATCTATTAAGGGAAACATTGCTGAAAACAGCAACAAGCAAACCCTACATCCTTGCACCAATTCTTCTGGAAAGCAGCGTTAGCCAAGAATATATTTCAGGTCTCTAAAATCAAAACTAGTATCTCATTAACTGTGGTTCACGTTATAGACTCCTGCACTGCTCATGATGGAAACATGTTGATTATTTTGCTGATGAAGACTCTAGGTCCCACTTCAACCTTGTATCTTTCTTCCAGTTCTTGTTGGTACTGGTCCATGGCTGCCTTCCCAGAAAGAGCATATTCCCAAGCCAATGTATTCTTCTATTTCATATTATGACTGCTTTAATGGAGGAAGGAGTCTCAGAGCAAAGGAAACAGATATAGGCTGTAAAAATAAAGCACATGGTAGGCTTGAGAGTGAAGTAACATTAGAGGAAGTTTGAAATTTTACAGATAGCAACTGTGAGCATAATTATGAGTTAAGCATAATCACATAACTGTCATACATACAAAAGGCAAAGATACCACAGCAATTAATATCACTATGCACTGAAGGGTTAAAAAGTGGTTCTTGGAAGGTGAATATTATTTCCTCTTTTGGGGGCATGTAGAGGAGACATAAATGCTACTTCCTTCTCGACTTGTCTAAGTTGTTTGCATGCTCTTTTCTATTTCTAGACCACTTTTCTTTCTCTAATCCTCATACTGGAGTGTGGTTATTAAAAAAAACAAACAAACAAACAAACAAAAAAAACAGACAGCTGATTCTGTAACTGAGGAGAAAGTCCTGGGACTTTCCAAGGCAATGTCCATGCTCAGAATTTGGAGGCTCACTTCTGCCGCAAGGCTGCTGTTGTACGGAACTGTGTTGGTTAATATTGAAAGAGGAATCAGTGCATCAAGCGTCTTAGAAAACAAGTCTGAAAAGATGATTTTATTCAAGGCTGTTGTCATATTGACACCGCTTTGCTTAATATGGATTGAAAGAGGAATCAGAACATCGAAAGTCTCAGAAAATACATTTAAAAAGAAAATGTATTCATTTTCTCATTAGAGTTTTCTAACTTTGGGAGCATATGCGACTCATTTCAGAAATCTAGTAGTCTCAACTTTTTAAAATAAACAGTTGTGTTTTTCCTTTTTTCTGACTTCTGGGATTTGAGACAAGCTAGTTCCTCAAAATGCTATCTGTATTTATACAAACATGCTAAAAATAAACTTAAACTTTTAATTTGGGGGGTAAAGCATGTGTTTTTTTTTTCTTGTATGGATAATTTTGCTGAGCCATAAATCACAGTTATAAAGTTATATGTGCAAAGGTATGCATTTCATTCAGTGTGTGTCTCTTCATTTAAATTTATATGTCAGTATTTATTTCATTCTTTCTTACCAATTTTATTTTGTGTTGACTCTACTGGGGATCACAACCACAGCCTTGGGCTTCTGAACATGAGCTGTACCCCCGAGATTCACCTTCAGCTCTAGGTCATGAATTCCCAGATAGTAGCATGTAATGTGTAATTTCTCCATTGATTTTTGAGAAGCAGTAGTAGGTTTCTGTCTAGCTGGGGTAATTTAGTCTAAGAAGACCTCCCAAGTCTACATGAAGGACACAGATTTTCTCTTCCCTTCAGAAGCTTCCTGGAGAAAAAAAAGATATTAAAATGTGATTTCTATTTGTAAAACCAGATGGTGTGCTTTTAATCTCAGTACTGGGAAGGTAGAGACAAGCAGATTCCTGAAATTCACTAGCCAGCCAACCCATGTACTTAGCAAGTCCTGGCAAGAGAGAGATCCTGTCTTAATAAAAGTCATGGATGATTCCTGAGGAACAACAGAGGTTGACTGTTGGCTTCCATGCTTAGGATCACACATGCGCACTTCCTACAAGAAGCCCTCCTCAAAAACTCTTATTTGTAGAAGAATATTATATCTTTATTAATGGTGTGTTTAAAGGTTACATTCTTCTAATTTGGATGAGTAAAGGACTGAACCAGACTCAGAGATGCTATCAGATATACAGAAGGCATGAGCCCACCTGCACGAAGGGCAGAGCTCTTCTCTTTGACCAGCATTTCTGCCTCTTTAGGATCTATCCATCTTTCATTCATCACTTTCTGTTCCCTTGACTGCTGGCCCCTACAGGTCTCATTGACCCCTCTTGGTGGTTTTGTCTTTTGTCAATAATTTTCTATTAATAAAATGATATGATCTGACTATATATAAGTGATGTGATTACCCTAGCCTTTATTTACTTATCCCAATCCTCTGGAATTCATAGTAAAAGTAATTTGCTTTTCCTTTGTTCCTATCTTCTATAATGAAGGTCTTGGCAATTTGATCCAACTGAATATATTAGGATCTCACCATTCCCTAGGAGATTTTGGCTGTTGGGTATGCATTGCTAAAGTAAATACACTGAAGTAAAAAGTTGATGTGAGATCATTATTGTCAGTTCCCTTCAATATGTATTTATTATAATTGATAAAAGAACTTGGGAGCAAGCAATGACTGCTTGGCTGACAAGTGTCAGAGCCTTCCATGGCAACATCAACAATAAAAGCTGCCCAAGAGCCAGTGGTGGTAATAGAAACCAGGCAGCCACTACAGGTGAGAAATAGATTCTAGTTCTATTAACTACTGTCTTTTTCTACCCTCTTGAATCCTGTGGTGCTTTAAGCAATGTGGTTGCCACTCCAGAAGTTCCATGGAAATAGCAGTAACTATAACTCCAGTGGTAACTCTTCCTTCAAAACTACGGAGCTGTCATCCAACCAGCCACATCTTGAGAGATACTTTCATCTGTCACCATGACAAACCTGGGTTATTCAGAAAGGCTTCAATCCAGCTTTGGGTGGCTGATAAAATCTACTTTCCAGCCTCGAAAACTGTCGTAGCTGCATGGCCACAGATAAACCTGCAACCCATACTCCCTGGGTTAAGGGCTGCTTATGTCACCTCCACTTCAGATACTTTAAGATGGTTATGAGAGACTTCACTGTTGGCCATGGCCATCTCATGTCACCCTCAGATGACACAAGTCACCACTGCTCCAGATGTCCTTACCAAAGACCTAAATTGGTTCAGGGAGGAGCACTTTTCCCACCCAGGACAGATGGAACAGTCAAGCCAAATACATCTGCACACACTGACTCAATAAAATGTTTGTGGTTAGCAAACAAGATGCTGTGTTCTTGCCCAGTGGCTATAACAGTGGTCCTTTATCACTTTCCTCTGGGCAATCAAGAACATTTTCCTCCTGTACACTATCCTGCCCCATTCCCTAGTGCTACAAGATGAGGTCCCTACCCATCCCCATTCCAAGGCTTTTATCATTGATCATGGGTGGAATGGACTGGGCTGATAACACAAACATGGAACAACTCTTGGGGTGGCAATCCCACTAGCAACAGCAGATAGAAGATGCAGATACCAAGGTCCAGACGGTTTCGAGTCAGGGGCTTATGGGTGGTTAGAGATGCTATGGATGGCCAAGACTATGAGTCTGGGAAGAGGAAATGAGTAAAGACTGTGAAAGCAAGAGAGTCCAGGGAGTGGGGACTATGGAATGGCCGCCAATCCAGGCTGTTGTACAGGTTCCAGAGAGCTCGAGAGCAGTAGCAGCTCTGTTTGCTAAGTAACCCAGGATTATAACATTACAATCTATAACACCTGAAGCAGTAGTGCTAGCTGCTGGGTGCTAAGCCGCAGGCTTTGAAGCCTGCAGCTGTAAACCCTAAGAGGATTTGGTCTTCCTAAACTCAGAACTGATCACAGTAAGGAAGCTGCACTTTGCCTGTTTGTGATTTCCATAAGAACAGAGCAAAAGGACACACACCCCCATAGGCAACATCCTACCCCCAGCTTCCTTTTTCCCATGATCATTTTAAGCCCTAACTCACCTAAATAGAAGATCTGCCTTCCACACAACCCAACTATTTATAGAGTTCAGAAAGAAACAGAGTCAACTATCTTATTTTGGGGCCTGTTGTCCCATCAACAACACAAACATTTATTCTGTCCTTTGAAGTTAGGATGATAAAATAATCCATAGCCTGAATCATCACACTTTCATAAGTGAAATGATGGAGACCAAGATTGGGTGAGCACTGTTGGTTAAATCAGTACAGTCCCAATATATTCCAATGTGGCCACCTTGCCATTGGCTGCCTAGGTCTCTGTGTAGACTCCTTAAATATTCCAGGGGACAATGACATGAATCCTGGGAAATTTGATAGACCTGAAGCAGGAACTTGGGAATGAAATGTTGACTGGGGGTGGGGGGTAAGGTAGAAGTATCATTTGATTTAATAACTTCTCATAATACAAAGTCTGAACATGTGCATAGACCTACGAAGCACAGGATTGAAAGAAGAGATAGAGTTGTGTTAGTCTTGGTTCTTCTGTTCTTGTTCCTAGCCGGCTTGATGTCTCTTGCTGTTTCATGGTTATAAAACATCTGTGTGTCAGGTGAACATTACATCAGAAACTACTGTTGCTCAGAAAGTGAAGAAAACCATTCTTAAACAAAAAATGGTGATGGAGAACCAAACGTGCTTTAAGAGCTGAGCCTACATTTGATTCAAAGAGCAAAGTAAATTTGAGATGGGATCAAGTTGTGCTATGGAGGAAACCATTCACATACTTCTATTTTACAGCTCATTTTAAAATACAGAGACCCCTTGGTGGAGTGTCACCTTCTGTCATGGGCAGACGCCAAGACATGGTGCAGAAAAGGTCACCTATGATCTGCTCTTCCCACGATACAGTTTCTGAATTCTTTTCTGTCTGTTGCTTATATCTCAACCAAAATTTGCCTCTCATATTTTCCTAACCCTTAAGGACATCCCATGAAGAGATTTCAATTTATAACTCTCTTCATCATCTGTTGGCAATTATTGTGATCTTGTTTGTTGAATGATTTGTAATGGAAGTTAGAGAGCATAGGCAGGCCTAATGCAGTATTCCGGTCCTTACAAGGGAGCTGTTTGGGAACTGAAAGTGTTTTCTTCTAGAAAGGAGGTGAAAGAACTAGGTCCCATAGAGAAAGGCTGAACAGCAGAGATGAAATAGAAAGAGTGATGGATAGGAAAGGAGGTACAGGAGATGCTCATTGTAAAAGCTCATTCTGTTAGGAGAAGCCTTTGTGTTTTATGCCATAATTACTTTTTGACTTCGTGATTTTTCAGAATATCACTCTATCTTCCTGGCAAAGTGTAAGGTGTACTTGTCAATATGAAATTTTATTAGTGTTGATTCTTCAGACCAAATGATAATACAATAAGAAAAATAAACTATGTTTTAGCACATAGTAAATATGAACCACAAATAAACTTATAGAATGCATTTAATCTTTAATGAAACTGAAACACGTACTCATATCTCCAATGTGAGGTGACCCAGTCCTCTGTGATTTAGCAGTTGCCTCAAGCCCTTTGTAGGAAGATACATAAAGTCACAAGTACATATGCAAACTTAGGAAGAATCTAACCCTTCCTCAATATCTCTCCTTAGAATTTTCATCCTTATCAGGAAGTATATAAATCAGGAGTAAATTGTGTAGAGATCCAATGCTGGGTCTCCTTGGCTACTATAGTTGTTCTGTGACGAGAATGGAGTAAAAACTGTAGAAACCAGGCCAGCTACGACATAGGATGAACTAGTGTAGCAGTTTGTCAGTGTGGTCAGGTGTCTAGAGCAGCTGTAACACCTGGGAACTAAATAGAAACACAGATTCTTGGGTTCTGTTGGGATATATTGAGTCAAAAATCAAGAAAGAAATCCAGACACCTGCAAAGTTATGGATGCCATGAATGTTGAAATTTGAGAGAAGCTAGGTCAGTGGTTCCCAGTCCTTGTCTTCTAGGGGATGAAAGTGGAGATGTTGAGACTTTAGTTGGTGGAACTGAACTGATATGTGCAAGTGTGTTCATCAGACAGGGTTCAGTCAGCACAGAGGCACAGAATGAGAGTTTAGCTGTAACGCAGTTTAACTAGTGTAGCAGTTTGTCAGCATTGTCAGGTATCTGCTGCAGCTCTAACACAGGATTTGACTGGAAGCACAGAAACTGAACTAGGAAGTCCAGGAACTTGAACCCATGGCAGACAGCTGTAGTAACACAAGAGATGTCTGAGAGGGATGGCAGATGCCATCTGAGTTTTACAAGACATCCTACCTCACAATGCCTTGAAATTGATTTACTTTGGGGTGTTTGTTTGTTTGTTTTTTGTTGTTTTGTTTTGTTTTAAAGAAAGACAACAGCAACAACATACCTTATCTTACTGTATCTTCCCGGAAGATACAATTCAAAGGGGACTTGAGGGTTTGTGAGGAACCCTTCGACTCCTAGGGAGCCCCTGCTCTTCATTTCCTGTGGACATAAGGCGTCTTCCAGGGTGGGTGATTAAACCTTTGTCAAAGCTAATCATCTTTGCTCTGATCTTCCTCACAGAGGAGGATGACTGTCATTATTCACTTCATTCCAGTGGACAAAACTGAAGGACCACTGCAGAGAAACAAATAGACTCCAGGAAGAAAGCATCGTCCCGCTGAAACCTTCTCAACCCATCACACACCTGGCTCAGAGATGGGCAAATTACAGGGATCCCAACTGAGAAATAATGTTATTGATTTCCTGCTAATCGGATTTTTCTTGAGTCTGGCAACAGTCAAGTGTTTACAAGAATTTTCTTCAAAACAACTCCAAAGTCACGCCCAGCAGAGAAGCAAGAAACCAGGAAATCAATAATGCAGAAACTGCTACCGAGGGTTCCATCTACCCAGCGACGGGAATATTTATTTATAGAAAAACTGGCCACTCTAGTTTAGTGTGGTAATAACACAGTACAGCTCGTTCAAAGAGTGGCATGCTTGAACACAGCCTTGCATTATGCCCACTCTAAATGGTCTCCGTGAGGAAAAGCCTATAATTTAGAGAGATTTGCCATGAATGGTAAGGCCAGGGTCATTGTAACAGGTACTTTTTTTTTTCCATCTCTATTTGTGGGGAGGGCTTGTAAAAAGGAAGGAAAAAGCTTAGCTTCAGGAAACCTGGAAGGAGACGTAAGCTTCATTTGGTTTTACCTACATGAAAGCTGTTTTACACTCAACACACACTCTTTGTGACTGGGTTTATTTATCACAAAGGCACACCCACACTCCCCCCGTCCCGCCCCCAACACACACACACACACACACCTAAAAATCTACTTTTCTACCATCCTGCTTATACACTGTATCTCTTTATATGCTCCTTAAACACTAGACAAATACATTATTTTTCAATTTCATACTTTTAAATTTATCTTATTAGTTTTATTTATTTATATGGTTTTCTACTTGCCCAGGCTAGAAGATGATGTCGGGTCCCAAGAAGCTCAAGTTACTGAAGATTGTGAGGCACCTGATAGGAGTTTGGGGAACTGAACTTGAGACCTTTGGAAGACCAGCAAGGGTCCATACCTGCTGAGCCATACCATCAGCTCCTTCAATTGCATTTTTTTTAAATATTAGGAATTATTGTTGGTGGAAGTCAGAGTCCTGATTCAAATGTCAAGCTGTTTTGCAGGGAACTCCTTGGGACACGGTTCTATTGACTTTCTGTGACATGCCACATTGATCTTTGTTACTGCTAATGGGAGAGTAAGAAGTGTAGATTGTAGACGTGGCTACATCAAAACCATCTCTGAGGAATCTTATGGCAACAGCTCAGAATTTTGAAACAATCACTGTCAAGTAAATACTCTATGTTACACTGGGGATTAGTGAGCTAATCTCTGTGTGTTTACAGCTGCCATTCTCAGTGTCTGTCAGCCACTGAGAAGCAATCCTAAGGATGACATTTGCTCAGTGGCACGCTGGTCAAGATCTGAGACGTGATCTCCAAGGAAAGTAGGCCTGATTTACACAATTCCCATGGTGTAAAAACACTCCCATATGCTGATTTGGAGCATGGACAGGAATTCTCTGGAAGCATATTTTTGGGAGGAGACATACTATTGTGAAACATTTCCAGAATACAGATATAAATGAGTCTAAACACACCTCAGGTCCTATATTAAAAAAATTAGTAAAATTATTAGCAAGTGATACATGTTAACTCTTTACCTTGATTTTAAATTCTATAGTACTGTCTTACATGATTTAAGTTTTTAAAATGATTATGTTTACAATACAGCTTGGAAAACTCCTGAAAATTGGCTCCTATAACCCCATAGTAAATAGTCAGCTACATCACACCACTGGCTTTCCCTGGAAAGCACAGGCTAGCTTCATGAATGGAAGGAGACTCCAAGTGACCGCATCCAAATCTAGGTTCAGTTAGCATCCTGAGCACGTGAGGAGAGGAGGAAGTGACCAGCTGTAGAGCTGAAGAATAAACCCCAGATGTTCTGATTTCTGCTGGAAGGACAGAGATCACCAGCTAGTGACAGAGGACTACAACTATGGGCTTGAAAATAGTCTCCGTTGGGCCATTCTGATACCACCATCGTGTGGCTCATCTGGCTTGGAAGACAGCAGCTGGCTGTGAGAAGCAGCCACAGTCCTCATGCGAGATTGGTAAACTGCAGCTTACAGCTGATGACATTGTTCCTCCTTGGATCCCTTCCTTAGCTTGGTTCATTCACTGTGATTTGAATGCAAATCCTTGCTGGTATCCTGTGTCAAGCGCTTGTTAAGCAGCTGGTGGCACTGTGCATGGAGGCAGCGGAAACTCATGGAGGCAGTAGATCAGTGGGGGAGGGCTTTCAAAGGTTGTACCTGTTCTTTATACCAGTGTTTTCTTCCTGCTTCCTGACTACCACAAGGTGAAGAACTTTGCTACATGCTCCTACCACTATTAATCTGCCTAAGATCATGATATCATGATCTTAGAGATCATGACATCTCTGTCTTTTTTTTTCTTTCTTTCTGTGTGTGGCATATATCTATGTACACTCATGCATGCATGTAGGGGCTAGAGAAGGACTTAGATTCTTTCCTCTGTCACTTTCAATGTTACTTTCTTGAGACAAGTCCTCTCACTGAACCTGGCATCCAGCAATTTTCAGCTAGGTTGGAGGACATCAGACTCCAGTGGGTCTCCTCCTCCTCATGCAGCTATGGCAATTTTTTTTAAATTAATTTATATTTTACACTCCACATTTTATTGTCCCCCCAATCCACCCTCCAACTGTTCCACATTCCATGCCTCCTCCCAACCCCACTGTCTCCATGTGAATGTCCCCATCCCCCACCCCACCTGACCTCTAAACTCCCTGGAGCCTCCAGTCTCTTGAGGTGCATCATCTCTGAATGAACACAGACCAGGAAATCCTCTACTGTATGTGTGTTGGGGGCCTCATATCAGCTGGTGTATGCTGTCTGTTTGGTGGTCCAGTTTTGAGAGGAGATCATGAGATCTCTTAGAGAAAAAAAGCTTTCCTATGAAGAACAGTCCTTTTAAACTCAGGTAACTTGTGTGCCTATGTCAGTCATTATTTTCTTGGCATGTGGCTTAATCCATCCAAGGATTTCTCAGCTCTTTGAAGTCTCTTTCATGGAAATAGCTTCTAAGGCACCATCTTTTCCTCCCTTCATATCTTAAGTGCTGCATCTAGAAGCTCCTCCATTGCTGCCCTCTGAGTCCAGGCAGTGCAGACCACCCTCTGTATCTCCAGGTGCTTTGTTGATTCTACTTCCTTAGCAGGAAGAACACAAACAGTACAAATTCCACTCCACTCTCTTTCCCCGTCCAACCACTAATGTGAATATGATGGACTGCTTATGTTTCTCCCTCTAGACATACTTTCCAACTTCTGTACCCCACTGCTATCTATGAGACTGATGTGGATGCCTTCTGTGCAAGCGCTTCTTTACTCCTGGACTTTTCATTGGAATACTAGGAGCACTGATAAAAGCCAGGTTCTTTCTCTTAGGAAAGGCTCCCTGAGTTTTCTTTATCCAGTTAAAATCTGTAATTCCTATCAGATGGCTATCTCCAAAGGACTGGCTACTTAATCTCCAGGTCTAGGGATTGATATACACTCTGATTGCTTATGTTGCTTGACTGCTATGTTGAGCTCTGGGAGACACTATCTTGGATTGTGTTTCCCTTCTCAACCCCCTTGGAAATAGTTCCTTTATTAAATGATTTTCAGTTTGGGAGTAATGTTTGCTTCCTGCCTATAACACAGTTGATGAAGTATTTGTCATAGCTTTGTGAAGTTACAACGCACATGTCCTAGCCTGTGTCTACATGCTTATTTGTCCCTAGCAACTGGCAGTGCAAAACACAAGAGTGAAACAAGACCAACAAAATCCCCATCACTACTCCAGACTTAAACAACAAAACCTCAGTGTTATCCAACATCTAGATAACCCATAGGAGCTTCCAAACCAACCTCACTGCTACTGATTCATCATCTCTCCATCTTCTGTATTGCTATGCAATGCTATTAAGAATATCATCACCATATTGGCTGCCTATGAGAAACTACAAAGAGAACAAAAGGTAGCCCAAACAAAGAAGTTTGCTGGAGTAGGTAGCGCCATCTATCCGGGTACCATCCAATTCCTTTCCAATGCTCCACATCTATAATCATATCACCAGTTATAAATTACTATCTCAAAGATATTTTGCCCCCTAGAAATTATAAAACATAGAGAAATACACTCAACAGAAAGTGTAAAAAAAATGGCTAGGGTTTAAATATTTCTTAATGTTAGTTCTGAGCATCCAGAAAAACTCCTGGCACATAGTAGTCAGTGAATGTACAGAGGATAAATAAATGGACAAAGGGGAGATTTGTAGAAGGAATTGACTTCTAAATTGCTCAGGTTCACATGGGAACTGGAGCCTGGCATTTTCACCTGTTGGCCTGAAGCAATGGTTGTCTCCTGCTGCTAATTGTAGTAAAGTAATCCCATTTGAAGGTCTATGGAACTTCCTCCTGGAGATAATCAATGCTAATGAGGCCCGGAAGAATCAACTTGAATCACTGGTAGAAGTTTCCGTTTCTTTTCACAGAAAATGAAACTACCAAACCTGATCATGTATGAGAGTAGAATTACAAGGAAACAAACTGGTAACAATGACAATAATAGTGGTTACTGTAGAAATATCCAGAACATGACCAGGGAGGGTAGGGGAAGTAACTGAGATTTGTGATTGTTTTCCCTTGTTCCTGCTCTAATGGGTTCATGAGAATTGACTATGGTGAGCAAACAGCGCTTCTACAGAATGAGTTTATTGATTAATTCATAAACCATATGGCCAACTTGCTCTGCCAGAAGTATTTGTGCAAAGGAAAACAAAGAAGAACGAAATGGTAGGATATTAAATACTGTTATAAGTAGATCAGAAAGGTCAATGGATTAGGTTTTCATTGATTTGGAAAGCCCAGTTACATCTCAGGCACATTTGCAAATAGGTAAGATTACCCTGGAAATGAAGACTTGGCTTTTGTTGAAAGTCAACAACTGTCGGCCACATTTTTCTCACCCTATCACAATTTGGCTCGTCAAAGCTCCTGCTGGAAAATTAATGAATGCACCCTATGGGAAGAAATCCAGCATGTTTATATTTGTCTCTTGGCCTGAGCTATGCTGCCAGATGCCCCTCCCCCCCACCAGTTGCCCTGCTTTTACTTAACATTTAATTGTCCCCTACACAGGTGGACTGAGATCCACGTGGCTCTGTGATGTTTCCTCTTTAATCTTGTTCTACTTTCATTTCAAAATGGCCTTTCAATGACACATTTCTTCACCAGACAAGAGGGTACTACTGAGGAAATCTCCTACCAGCAATTAAATTTGCCAGCCAGGAAATGCCACACACTACCTGACAACCAACAAGGGAATTGAACCCATCCCTGTTAATATAAAAGAGCTGTGGGGTTTCAGTCAGCTTTGCTTGAATTCCCATGCACCCAAAGTCAAAATTAGTCAACCCTCTGTCCAGCTGGTGTTTCTCTCTACTCCAAAGCATGCTCACTTTGATGGAATATCACAGTGTGAGATTGACTCTCAGCTGCAGCAATTCACAATTATCTAATTTTTTTTTAACAGATGAGGATAACAGTAGCAAATTATCTCCTAGGCGTGTGAGCAAACAAAACCTACTACAAAAGTCTTTTTTAATTTAGGAAAAAGAATTTTAGGAATGACTTATCAAAAAACTGTAATACTCTCTCTGGACAGAAACTAAATATTACAGAGTTGCCTGAACTTCAAAGTGGTCTTATTTACCAACAAAATTTTAAATATATAACATGCACAAAGCCTACACTCTGCTTCTTAGCTGTGGCATTTCCAAAGCAGTCATCTCAATATGCAAGTAGTGTACTCATGAAGTATAAGCTATTAGTTTTACTCTGAAGAGATGACTTCTTTTTTTAAAGACAGGGTCTCATGTAGTCCAAACTAGCCTTCAATTTACTTCGTGGCCAAGGATGACTTTGAACTTTGGGATCCTTCCACCTTCATCTCCTGAGTGCTGAAACTTCAGGTATGTACCACAATGTGCAGGTTCTGTAGTGCTGGAGATAACACCCAGGGCTTCATGCCTGCTAGGCAAGCACTTTCCTCCCAGTTAGGTTGGCTCTCTAGCCCTGACCCTCATTATAATATTTAAACTGTTTAGGTTTGAGCTATGCTGAGAAATGAGATGTGACTCATGGATAAGCAGAAGCAATGCTTGGGATTGATCCCAGATGAACATCAATTTCTTCTAATGTTAGGGTCACTAGGCAAAGATCTCATTTACTATAATCAATCAATTAATTAAGGCCTGGTATCACTTATAACCCAAAAATGTCCTGGTATGTATTATGTAGCCCAGGCAAGCCTTGAACTTACAATCCTTTTGTCTCAGCCTCCCAGATACTGAAATTATAACACACTATCCACAAAGGACTAAACTATGAGAACAATATCACACCAGATAGAGGCTATAAATAAAGAGGTAGAAATGACAAAAACATGAATCAAGCATCAATGTATGATATGAAACATTAGGTAGCAGCACATAAAAGCAGATTTGAGTTAGCAAAAGAAATTATTGAAGTAAATTCAGTTTATACACTCAGGTGAAAGAAAAGAGAGAATGAAGCACAATTGTCAGTGTTTTAGAGAACTGTGGGATACCATGAAGTACACAAAGAGACATAAAAACGTGAGTTTCAGAGTAAGGAAAAGAAGAAATAGGAAGAAAGAATATTTGGAGGCATAGTAGCAGAAAAGTCCCCAAATTTGATTTCGAAAATGAATCTCTACATTTAAGAAGTCAAATGCTACAAGTACTCAAGTTACAAAGAGGCCGATACTGAGAGTCCTGAGACTACAACAGCTGGAGTTATGCTTTTAAAAGACTTGAAGGAAAGAGAGAAAAACAACTTATCCCGTGTACAGAAGTGATCGTCAGTCAACTTCTCATTGTAAACCGTTGAGTGAGAAGACAGTGAGATGATACATTCACGGTGCTCTAGGATGACTGGGAAGATCGCTCAGTGGTGCAGCTCTTGCTCTGCAACCGTGAGGGCTAGAATTTGGATCTCCAGAAGCCACATAACCAGGATGGGCATCCTGCATCTGTATTCCTAGTGCATGCATACAGGGGCATGGGAGGTAGAGACAGGAGAATCCCCAGAACTCAGGAAGACCCTGCTTTAAACAATGTGCAAAGTGTATAAATGGCACATTGTAGTCTCTGGGAGCAGGGAGTTACAGTTGTAGGCTCAAGACCCTTTGGCAAGTGATGTTCAGTATGCAGGGGTGCAATAATTCATTAACCGCTCGTGTTCTGAAGCCTTGAAAATGGTCTTTCTTGGAGGCCTTTCTCAATTTGTTTCTATTTGAAACTCTAAGACATCTTTCTCGATGTGATTTAATATCACAAATCATCTCATTTGTAGCTTCTGCTCCCAGAGCTTAGAAAGACAAAGGAAGGGAGGAAGGAAGGAAGGAAGGAAGGAAGGAAGGAAGGGAGGGAGGAAGAGGGGAGGGGGAGAGGGAGGGAAAAGGAGGGGAGGGGAGGAGAGGGGAGGAGAGAAGAGGGGAGGAAGAAAGGAGAAGGAAGGGAGGGAGGGAGGGAGGGAGGGAGGGAGGGAGGAATAGAAGGAGTGAGAGAAAAGCAAAATCAAAATAAAACCAAGATCCTTTTGTTCATGAATCTCGGGTGAAACAGAGCCTCTCTCTTCACTTTGCTTTTTCTCCTGATACTCTGACAAGGAAATTGAAATGCGGGGAGAGGAAGCCTCTTGCTTATACAATACCCATAAGAGACTGAAGACTTTGAGCTATTTAATGGACTACTTAGACACCTGCTAGTTCAACTCATTGCAATCAGCCTGAGCATACACCACAGTGCCGTGGTGTAGGAAATTCCCATGCTATGTTACTAGAAACACAGAAAGTATTTGACAAATACCTAAGAGGGTTTATGATAAAACCATGTAATAAACTAAGACCAGATACACAAACTTCCTCAAACTGACAGAGACATCTATAAAACAACTGACTACTACTATTTTACTTAATGGCAACAACTGAAAGCTTTTCATTTAAGATCAGAAGCAAGAAAACCTACCTTCTTCCTCATTGTCATCCTTTCAACACTGCAATTAGAATATTTAAATTAAAAAAAGACAGACAGACAGACAGACCAGTACTACACTTTGGATCTGAAACCTTGCCAGTTGTCTTTGTGGTCCAGGATAGACCCTAGCCTGCAGTGCAATTGGAAGATGCTGGAACCTTAATTGATAGGGTCTCATGGAAGTTAGGTAACTGGGCTTATTTTCTTGAAGGAGATTTTGGGACCCTGGCTCCATCCCCCTCTTCACAGCATCCTGAAATGGCCAGCCCTCACTGAGCCCCGCTTCTCTCACTATGTACTATGCCACCATAGGCTCAAAAACTCCAAACTTGTCAGAAAAACATTTTTTATGATGATCATAGCAGGTACTTTGTCCAGTGAATGAAAATTAACAGCCACATAAAAATAAAAATAAAAAATTTTAAAACCCCAAGAAATCTAGACTAGGAAGGGGGAAATAAGTCTAGACACATTTGTGCTTTTAAAATTCATTCATTCATTCATTCATTCATTCATTCATGTATGTGTACCAGCATATTTGCATGGGACTATGTAAGTACAAAATCTGAGGAGGCCAGAAAGGGCAGTTTCTGCTATTAGGGACAGGACTGGGGTCCTCTGAAAGAGCAGCAAGCACTCTGAACTGCTAAACCATCTCTCCATCTCCAGAATTCATAATTGTATATACAGAAAAATTTTAAGAAAAACATGAAAATTAATAAATCAGCTTATCCACATTTCTGGATGTATAATCAATCTGCAACGATCAATTTATTTCACATATTAGCAGCAAATAATTTAAAAATTAAATAAATTAAAGATATTAAGTTAAGCAGTACTATCTACATTACCAAAAAGAATACTATTACTATAATAAAACTTAGAAAAGTATACATCAAAAGGTGAAAAAAGTACACATTAAAATCTTTCAAAGTGTTTTTTTTTTAAAAAAACAAACAAACAATTTTAAAGATTAAAATAAATACCATACTTCTGGACTAGAAGACTTAACATAATTAAAGGCACTACGTGTGAGTGGAGTGTGACCCCTGCCACTTTGAAGTAAAATTTAGAAACTTCTAAAACTCATGTGGAAATGTAAAGGATCCAGAAAAGTCAAAAAATCCTGAATAAAAGAAAAAGGGAAATCACTCTTTTCAATTTCGAAACATCACTTTGAAAGTTACAGTACCAAAGGGTCAAGGAGATGTCTGTGTCCAGTGCTTACTGTGCAAGCATCAGCTCTAAAGTTCCACCCCAGTATCCACACACGAAGCCGGGGGTGATGTTGTGCATCTAGAACTCCAGTGCTCAGGGCCAGACACAAGTGGATCCCAGGGACTCAGTTCCCTGCCAGTCTAGCCAAAACAATGAGCTCAAGGTCCAGTGAGAAACCCCATCTTACACAAGAAAAAATATAATAATGTCAAAAGCAATAGAAGATTCTCTGGCCTCCACAAGGGCACGTATAGGTAAGAAAACTTGCCAATGCATGTGTACACATGAACATGTACTCACATATACCCCCAAAAGCATACATACACATGAAAAACTATTATTATAACCAACTATGATGAAGTCCTGTTCATAATAAATCTATAGATCAATGTAATATAAAACAACCAGTTATAGTTCATTTTCAGTAGGATAATTGATAAAAGAGCATAGAACATTTTCAGTAAATTTAAGTAAGAATCAAATATTCATATATAAAATAAGTTGGACCTTTATTTTATAAACTGTAGAAAGACATCAAGGCGCTGAAGAAATGGCTCAGTGGTTAAGAACAGGTTCTGACTGCTTTCTCAAAAGGCCCACGTATGACTCGTACTACCACTCTGTGGGCAATTCACAGCTCCCCGAAACACCAGGTCTAGGGATTCAGGGTCTGTATCCTCCATGAGCACCAGCCAACACATGCATATAACCACACACAGACATACACATAATTTCATTATAAAATGATGGAGATGATAAAATGAACTCAGTACTCTATAGGATAGAAACTTGTGTTTGAAACCATGGAGAACCTTTATAGCTCACTATGAGAAAAACAATCTAATTAAAATGAACAAAGGATAAGATCGTATATTCCCACACATAAGAAATACAGTCAACAAGCACATGAAAAGATGATGAACAGTGTAGGCCATAAGACTAGTGCACACAAACCCAGTTAGACAATTTTCTTCTTGCCAAGGTGGACAGGGCTGTTTTTGTAACTCAGTGGTACGTCTCTTATAGTGTGTGTGGATTCAGTCCATAGCACCAGGGTAAAAGGTTAACAATTGTTTTAGAAGATACAGGGGAAAATGGAAACCGTAAAGCATTGAAAGAACGATGAAATGTAAGAAGCCATTAACAACTGCGGAGGATAGTTTGAGAGCACCTCGAAATCCTAAATTACCGTAAAGTCCCATTTATTCTGAGCTTGTAAACACCAGTATACTGAACATTTATACCCATCCAAAACTGTATACACAAATGTTCATAACAGCAGTGCTCAACACTGTCAATCAGCAAAATCAACGCAGACGTTTATGAACTGATAAATATGGAATGTGCTCAGAAAATATGGCGTGTGTATGTGAGTCAGAAACAATAGTGTTTCAAGATCACAGCTAATGCTTGAAAACATTTTTGTTGATGAAAGAGAGTAGACACAAAAGACCATCTAGTCATCGAATGTTCAGTTCTGTTTATGTGAAGAATTAAGAGTGGGAAATTCAATGACAACATCAGTTCAGCAGCTGTAGGGACTTGGGGACCAAGAGGAAGAAGGGGTGACAGATAAAGCATATGCAGTCTCTTTGGAGTATAATAAAATGTTTGAGCCTTATATAGAGCAAATAGATAGATAGATAGATATAGATATAGATATAGATATAGATAGATATATACTTTACATCCCATCACTGCCCCTCCTCCTGGTCATCCCCTTCCACAATCTTCCTAGCCTTCCCCCTCTACTTCTCCTTTGAAAGGTAGATGTCACCTCTGTGTATTTTCTTTGGCACATCTAGTCTGTGTGTGGCTAGGTACGTCCTCTGCCACTGAGGATTTAGGACTCATCTGAGGCAGCCCAGCTAGAAGAACATATCCCACAGACAGGCAACAGCTTTTGGAATAGCCCTGCTCCAGTTGTTCAGGACCTACATGAAGACCAAGCTGCACATCTGCTACATATGTGTGGAGGGGCCTAGGTCCAGCCTGTGCATGCTCTTTGGTTGGTGATTCAGTGTCTGAGAGCCCCATCAAGCCCAATTTTAAGAAGGTTTCTCTTACTGTTTATATTTAATCCAGAAGCTAAAATAATATGTAGCATTATAGTTTTTAAAAATCTCTACTGCCCTTACCTGGGAGCTGTCATGCTCGCTACCAGTCCCTCCAGGCCCCCCCCCTCCCGCCCTTATGTTCTGCCTGGCTTAGCTGCCGGATTGGCAGCCACCAGCCCTAACCCGGCTTCTCTTTCTACCTGCCTTTGCTCCCACCTGAGACCTTTAAATCTACAGATAAAAGACACACCCACAGCCCTGTTACTTTGACTTGCCTACTGGGCACAGTTACTGGGCACAGATATTTCCCTCCTTGAAAAGGGTGTCCTTACCAATTTACCATAAACTTAGTGACTTGTTCCACCTAACCCCTGCCAAACATTCTTGGCCACCTACCCGAAGCAGAGGCAGCAGGCCCTAGCTCTCCTTAGAGGCCTTACATAATTGTTGCGCCTTTCTTCCTCCAAAGCATGGCAGAAAAGCCCCTCTCCTTCCTTGTGTCTCCTTTTCCTCCTGGGACCTGGAAGTCCCACCTATATCTTCTGCTCAGCAATTGGCCTTGGCCTTCTTTATTGACAAATCAGGGACCAATTGGGGAACATGGTTAGCATCAGACCCTCTCATTTACAATAATACACCATTTTTTTCTAAGTATATGATGGCTCCATTGTCTTCACCTACTGGTAAAATGAGATACGAAGACACAAAAGTAAAATATGACACTACTATGATGATTCTTTGTGGATACTCAGTGATCCTGAACAAAACAGTAGCTCTCTGTGATGTAGGTCTCAGCTAGAGTAGCCCAAGCATTTTAGAGGATGGTTTAGCTGAAACAGGTGCTAGAGATGATAGTCACTAGAAAGCCTTTGTATAACACTCTGTTTTATAGGCCTCCGACAGTAAATGCATTCCTTACCAGTTATAGCTAGATAATGGTCTGATTCTTTGGAAAAGACTATTGAGGTACCCTTGGTTAAATTTGCTCAGACCCACCTAGCAACTTAGTGGCAGCTCGGGAGCCATGTTCTTTAATTCACAGGCTGGTTCTCCTGCTGCAGGAACACGGCCTTTATAATGGAACTTATAAAAACAGATTTTATGTGCGGTGACTAGTTAGAAAAAATATGACCTTTCAAATTATATCGCCATTTTCCACATAAAAGCCTCAGCCAGCCTCTTAATTCATGCGACCTTTGGAAGCCATAAAATCACTTCCCAGGGAGACTGGATGTGGATTTGATTGGGGGCCTGTTTTTCTGACCTAGAGCGAGGAGGAGCCAGCCACCCAGGGCACAGTCCAAGGATCAGTGATATTCTCCCTCAGGGAAAATATTGAGCCTCTGGAAGCCATCTGAGTGTTGCTAAAGACAGCTGGATATGCTAGCAAGACTTTTTGTCTCTAGATGACATACTGAAGAAAACCTGTAGGTTTTGCAACTGACTGTGCGAAGATATTGCAGTGAAATCGGCAAGCACGGGACTTATAAGGAACAGTGCTAAGATTATTCAAGCATGAACAATATGTAATCATGAGAGAAGAATCTGCTTAATGGAATTCCTCTTGGTTCATAATGAAGTTTTACGTTACAACTGGTGAATGACTAGATGAAATGAGAAAAGAGGAATTTGGAAGATACTCTGTAATATTATTAAAATATACTTTGTTTCTTAAAAAAAATATAGTTACCCTATATCTGCATTACAGGAATATGAAAAAGTTGAAGGTATGGGTACATTTTAACTGAACTGTTAAATTTTATGTTTGTTGTTTTTATTTCTTTGTTTTAACTTTTTAATTTTATTAATAGGGATTTTGATCTTTCTTCTGATTTAAGTAAAATCCATCTTGAATCAGAAATTGCCCTTATCGTTTTAAGAATTCATTATTATTATTATCATTATTGTTATTGATAATGACAGTAAGATCTCAATATCTCTGGCTGACCTGAAACTCACTTATAGAGACCAAGTTGACCTCAAATTCCACCTGCTTCTGCCTCCAAAGTGCTATGAGTGGAGATATGGGGGCTGGCCTTTCACTGCTTTTTTTGATATATAAATTTATCTGCATGAGTGGATTTACACACACACACACACACACAGAGAGAGAGAGAGAGAGAGAGAGAGAGAGAGAGAGAGAGAGAGAGATTTTCCCTGGACCAGACTGAGAGCAGCTCTGTTATCTTTTAGTCTTACTAATAATCATAAATCATATTTGTGTTGTTTCCCACATCACTACAAACGCTATGAGACCCTCATGTTAAGCTTTTATAAGACATTCTAATACACAAATGTGCTGTTGCTTATGGGAACACTCAATTATTAACAAAAACTTAAAATGTTTATTTTATATCATAAAAATATAACCCTTCCAGAACTTGGCAGGCAGAGGCAGGGGTACCTCGGGGAGTTCAAGGCCAGTCCATATTCTTCATACTCTACAGAAAGTTCCATGTCAGGGCTACATAGTGGGGACCCTTTAAAACAAAAAGATCCAGTCTATATGTGCTGCTAAAAAAAAAAAAAAAATTGTATGTATTGCAACCTCTTTTGTTGCTTGGAGCTTGTGATGTATTTTAAAGTTAAAGGCACATATAGTCATAGACTTCTCCAGGCACATTACAGCCTCTTTTGTAAACATTAAATGTGAACTATGAACGAAGACGAAAGGTCAGCACTGGTTCTTTACCTGCATGCCACTAACATTCCAGACATTTCTTGGTTGATAATCATTGTCTTCAGTAACGCCTCAGATCCAACTTAGAAAGGGCATGGGACCTTGAACAGGAGATAATAAAGGATTGTGTAACAAAGAGGCAGACTAGGTGATGCTCTCAACTCTGATGGTTTCCAGGAGGCTTTGGAAAGGTTTTTATCTTGGGTTCTATTGCCTTAAGGCTTAAAACACTGTTGTAGCACTACCATGTTATCTGAGGGGGCAGTTTTTCAAGATGTTCTTTTACAGCTTCTGATAACTTAGTAGATGAACCTTCTTAGCTGGAGGAACAAAGTGTTCTTTTCTGTTTCAAGGAAACTTCGAAACACTAAATCTTGCTATTCCCTGGAGTATCCTGAGACAGTTTTTTACCATCTAACTAGTTTTTAATCTAACCAGGGTCTTATCACCTAACCAGGTGATCTACCACTGAGCTACAGTCAAGCCCCGCCCAACTGTCTAGTGAATGGTTGTTCAACTGAGGGCCTCAAAATGGATAAAGTTGTCTGATTTAGTTCAGTCCTTTCTGACATCATACAACTGACAAGACAGCAGCCTATTCGTTCTACACTGAGGTTAGAAAACATGTGTAAGTGATTCAGAATTAAGGCACGGAAATGTCAGCAGATATGAAACTGCACTAAAAATACACACCTCTCTAAATGTGCTAACTGTGGAGATGGAGGATTCCTGAATGGGGCTGAGAGCTCAGCCTCCTGCGGAGAGTGGCAGAGAGCCAGAGGCAGCACCATCAGGAAGTACAGGCAGCAGCGGCAGTAGCAGCAGCAGTGTGGGCCCTGTTAGGTCTGTTTGCCGAGTCCTAGAGGCCTCACCGACTATCATGAAGGCTTTTTATGGAAACTAGATAAATAGCTTGCGTCACTAGGGCCATTTCTTTTTATCAGAGAAATGGAAGTCTATGAACTGCAGATGTTAAACTGGTATATGATAATGTGTAATCATCATCATTACACACACACACACACACACGCGCGCGCGCGCGCGCGCACACACACACACACACACACACACACACACTGAAATCTATTCTGCAATGCTCTGGTTTTCATTTTTACTGAGTCAGATAGAAAAACACAGACATTTATTAGCTGTGCCGAGGTCTATCCATGGGTGTCTGGCATCTTCCTTATTAGCCCTTAAGGTTTAGGACCTTTCAGGTCAAAGAAACTGAGCAACTATGTCCCATCCCAACTCAGGTGCATGCGTGGGAACTTCATTCTCCAAGGTTGGACGAGTATCTGAGTCATGTCACAGTATGCTGAAAGCATCCAAAGGAGGGTATACAAGCAGGAATGACGTTTCCATTCTCGAAACCCTTCCTTCTCTCATCTCTGCCCATTACCGCTTGGAGATTGACAGCTGTTATCTCATGTTTATCTCTTTCTTGCTCTGTAGTGGATCCTTACCTTCTTTTTTTCCCTAGTTCTTTCTTCTTTGTTACCTCAAGTTAAAAGCCAGGGCCCTGCCCTGGGAGGACTGGGTGTGTAAAGCATCAGACTGAACAATCCACTATACTATCTCTTCAGTTACCCTTATCTGACTACTCAATTTAATTTAGAAGGATCACCTGGCTCAGAGAGAACGTTCATACAGGCCCAGACCCTTCCCTCCTCCCTCCTCCCTCCTCCCTCCTCTCTCATTCCATTTTGCTTCCTTCTCATTTGCCTTCTCCTTACCTGCCCAATTGTCTCAGACTCTAACATGACTAAATTGTTTCCCTGGATTTATTGTTAATGGATTAGTTGACCACTGTGATGTTTCCTGATTAGAAAGCAGACGATTGCATACAGACAGGGAACCCCGTATCCCTGGAGAGAGAGATGAAGTCAGCTTGTTGAGAGATGTTGGCAATCATCTCACCTGATCGTTATTCTCAGGGGTAGGAATATGGAACCTGCTTCTTAAGCCTCCTCATCAGATGAATGGAGTAATGGTAGGTATGTAAACACAGTGCTATACAGTTCCACCTTTATAAACAGAAATCTGTCATTTGAAAAACACTCATGAACTTTGAGAATATTAGACTAAATAAGCCATCCACCTCACAAAGCTAACTTCACAGAAGCCAAGATGAGAAGGAAACTGCAGAGCAGAGGTGATGGGTGCGTTTTAGAAATTGTTGGTCAGATGATACAAAATCCAAAGAAATAAATTCAGAAGATCCATTGTAGGTAGCAAAGGTTATTTCTAATAACAGTAAGTCATATACTTGAAAATTGCTCAGAGAATATATTTAAATGCTTTCACTACAAAGAAAAATAGCTGTTGATTAGCATGATTCAATGATTCTGCGGAGTATATTTATGCCAAAACACCATGGTATATACTATAAATACACAGAATCTATAAACTAAAATTTAAGTTAAAAAGAAAAAAAATGTTTTTAGTGTCACTAAGACTGGGTCAGAATTTTTGTAGTAGTCTTCACACGCAGAATGTTGATGAAAGCCTGTTTCCTTATCAGTAAAATGCAGTATGCAAGGCATTTTAGAAAGTGTAAACACGCTATCATATATAAAATGAATCCTGAAAAGGGTAATATTCAGGATCATCTCCCCTTTCTCTGCTCGTCCACTTCATTCTTTTCTTCCTCCTGGGGACCCCTTCATCTCATGGGTGACATAGAAAAGCCACTAAATAGTTACTGACTAATGGGGTTGAAGACCCTGGTGAATGGAGCTTGTTGGTAAAATGTCCTGTGTAATCAGTCCACACTCTTGTGTGATATGAGGACTTAAGTTTCCAGAACTCGCCAGAAGAGAAAAAAAGGGATGTAGATGTGAGGAATATTATTAGCAGATATTGTTTGTTTGTTTGTTGTCTGTTTTTTTTAATGTATGGCTGAATAGAATTGGGCACATGTACTGGCTTTCACTGGATAGATTTATTACAATGCCCTGTTTCTGGGACATTTTTCCACATTATGCTCCTCTATGCTCAGAAGAGAACTGTGAATGCCATGAACTCTATGCACCTAGCATTTTCCAATGTCCCTTTCCCTTATAGAGCTGTCATGCCTTTAAATGATTCCAGCATACTACTATTGCAATGAATTCACACTTTCCTTTATTAAATTCACCTTCCCCTTGAACTGGTTGATTATCTTGTCCATTGGTGCCATCTTCCTTTGCACATGAAGGAGAAAGCCTTTTCTAAAACCCCCTCTCCTCTCTTGTTTCTTGAACCTTTCCGTTTCTATTTGGCATGTTCAGTGTGACCACTTTCTTACCTGCTAGTTTAGTCGAGGTTTTGTCCTCTCTATGTCATTGTTTTGAAAGCTGGGTCAATGACCCTTGCTCTCTTCTCTCTCCCTAAAACACTCCATACTTCCCCACACTTAGCAAGTAGGCATTCAAACAGGGTTTGTTAAGAGGATGAAGGGGGAGGGCGTGTGAAGGGACTTTATGAGTTTGCATCTGTTGCTCTTCTGGAAGTGTTCTTCAAAGCTGGAAGTGATTCGCCATATTTCTTACATATTTATCCTGTACTATTTGACAAATCTCTGAGGAAAAAAGATCTTTCCATCTTAATACTTGATGTTGAATTCAATATTGATACAAAAAGAAGTTTCCCATGGTAAAAGAAAACCAAAACACAGTATGACTATAGGAGAAAATGTAGGAAGATATAAATGTATTTTTGAAATAGGGTGACTTCTTGGATCAGGTAATATGCTGCAGAAGTAATTTTATGCACTGTCCCCCATTCCATTCCCCATGACCTCTCAACAGTCATGTTTCTCCAGTTTCCTTCTTTAGTATCTTTGTGGTGTTGTAAATACAGGTGCACTCCTTCAACAAGTAGAAAATGACTCATACTGCCTCTGACGTCACTGGTTCAACAAACAGAATGAAAGGTAACCAGAGTGCAGTTGCTTGGCTAGTGTTACCAAGTTACTATCTGCTAATCTTCCCTTCTCTCTGGGGCTTCTGCTGTTTTCAATTCTACTTAATGAGAGTTGCAGTTTTCCTGATGTGTCTAGTTCTGTAATATATTGAGTCTAACAGAAGGTAGCTATTCATAACAACAGGAAGGCAAGTGCTTAAAAAGACCACGTGGTGACAGAAACGGACATTCTGAGGCAGGACAGTGTCAGGAAATTTTGTCTGACTTATTTAAATTCCTTTACTTAGTATATGACTATATATAATTCCCCTGAAAATGTTATTGGCTCTTGGTTGAATATATAATATGCTTTTTAACTGGTAAAGGTGTCACTGTACATTTATAAAATATAAACTAACAGTGACCTGGTTAACTTTGATATAGCCTGATTCCTCTGAGAGGGGAACCTGAAGCAGAATGAGCTGTGGGCATGATTGATAATTGATAAAGGAGGTGGTATTATCTCTAGGTATTGTTGCCCTACCTAACCAATGCAAGAGAGCCAGGTGAGTATAAGCTGCCCTGTCATCCATCTCGCAAGCATTCTCCTCTGTGGTACCTCCTACACTTTTTGGCTGTGAAGAAAGTCCCTTGATCCGAGGTAATATTATGTAGAAGCCAAGCAGACCTGCTTTTACACTATGGTCTTGGCTTCTCTCAATGATCCACTGTGATGGGAATTGTAAACTGAATAAGTCTTTTCCTCCCCTAAAATGTTTTTAAGTCAGAATATTTTATAATGGCAAGAGAAAGGAAAAGGGGGGACCCTGAGATATCTTTCCAAGAATTATAAGAAGAGTTATCTACAGACTGTCATAAAAAATAAATATAGAGATCAAAGTGCAACATAAAAATTGCTGTGACTTTTCTTTCCATTTAAGCCAGGTGGCTAAGAGAACAATGAAAATAAACCTAAAAAAAAAAAAAAAAAAAAAAGACGAATGGGGTCACCGCTCAACTCTCTCAGCTAGAGAGGAAAAGCAAACATTTTTTCAAGCAAATCTATGATAGGGGCTAAAGTGAAGAGAAATTAAATGTTTAGAAATATAGACAAGGTGCCAAAATTCTGGTACTTAGATCTGCAAAGACTCACAATGTGTTAAATAACAGCTTTACTGTGTAAGCAAATCCCTGAGAGAACACAGGAGAGAAAGTATCATATCTTATGGCAAAATCTAGGGAGACTTTAGGGAGGAGGTAGCCACTGAAGACTTCTTCCAGTGCACTGACAAGCAGACAGTTTATGAAAGAAAGTCAGACATACATAAGCTTGGATAGCAATCTGAATCACCTTGCTCATAACATATCTGAGACTGTCTGAGAAGTTTTAGATTGACACATCTCTAGAATAACATGACAATCATAGTTACTACTAACATCATTATTAAAAGTATCTTATTTTTCTCACTCTGGAGAAGTTGGAGGGGGTGAGGAGAAAGTATGTTATAAATATATTGTATTCAAAAGTAGGACATTTTTGCTATTTTTCAGAAAATATGCTATTAAAATACCAATTGTTAAATATGAAAACTCTATATGTGATTTTTTGACATTATATTATAATCACCTTCCTTTCTTCCCTCAAACCGCCTTGCTCCTTTACAAATTCATGACCTCTTTTTTCATTAATTGTCATTACACACATATGTATACACACACATAATTTTCCAAATCCATGAATACTTCTTGTTCAGACTAGGTAATATAACTTGGATGTATGAATTCAGGTCTGACCATTTGGTGACGGGTGACCAATCTGTGTGCTGTTCCCCCGAGGAAGACTATTTCTTTCACTTTCAGCATCCCTTAGCTGTCTGTGGATGTCTGTGTAGGACTGAGGCGTGTGAGCTTTCTCCCATCCACACTAGCATGTCTAACAGCATCATCCTTGTGCAGCTCATTTTTAGGCGGGCCTGCGGATGAAGCTTAATGGATGTAGCTTCTTATGTTCTTACGAAATGCAATCTCCCAGAAAATTCCAAGATCCTCTGGATTCCACAATATTTCCACCCCTTCTTCCACAATTATCTCCCTGAGTCTTAGGTGCGGGGAGTCGTGTCAGAGATGTATCAGTTGTGACTATGCACCACAACTCTACATTTTGACTGGTTGTGAGTTTTCTAAATGGTCTCTTCATCTATTGCAAATAGAAGTTTCCTTGACAAGGGTGAGAATTACACTTATTTGTGGGTATAAGATCAAGAATTTAGAACGTAGTTAAGGATTAAATGGTGGCTGTAGGTTCTCCTCTAAGATCCATGACTTCATTAGCCCTGGGTAGTTAGCTAGGTTTCCCATAGCAGGCACGGTTTACCCTCCTGTTGAGTGGGCTTGAAGTCCAATTGCAGAGCTGTCACTTACTGCCACTACTTGCATAGCTAGGGTCATGCTGTCATGTTGGTCACTGTTGTGATTCATATGCACCAGGGTAGACCTCTTGCTTGCTTTTCTCTTTTGGAAGCTTGCATGGAGCCTTCTGATACCATGAAACCGAAGCCTCAGGGAGGAGACTTTCAGGTCAGCTTCAGTTCAGGGACCTCTAGGCCCTGTATCTGTAGTATATTGGGTCTTCAGCAACAGAGACTTTTGGTCCACCTCTTGTGGAGAGGAGTCAGCCTAGGGCAATAGTAATAGTTTATAATGTTTTAGAAGATTCTCTGATAACTCTAACAACCCAAAATGTATTCTCATACCTAGTGTTGAAGTTTTTATGAGATGATCTTTGGCCCTTGAGTGGAGGATTATCAGTACAAATGGGAAATTTTCATTTAAACTGTCTGTATGTTCACAGACCATCTTATGTGTATTACAGGTATTTTGGATAGAGAGTTAATAGTATGATCCGTTCTGACTTTTTCAAACTTCCTTACTCTTATCCCTCCCTCCTGCATTTATCTTTTCCCCTTCCCTAATTAAAGTACCACCTCACTTTTCTAAGTCCTTTCACTTATACCTTGCTCATCCCTTTCATGTTTCTTCCTCACCCGTATAACACGACGCTGACCCACTTTTACTTTGACAGGTACTCACTCACACCTGAAGATTGGCCCTATGCACCTCTGATGAGAGAACACTCAACATTTTTGTCTCTCTGGGTCTTGGTTACCTTATTCAATATGATCTTTTCAAGTCCTACCCATTTACCTACAATTTTCTCTCTTTCTTTTTTTGTTTTTCTTTACAGTCAGATAGTATTCCACTGCATATACACCAAATTTTCACTATGCACTCATAGGCTTTAGGACAGTTAGGCTGTTTACTCTTCCTAGCTACTGTGGCTAGAACAACAATGAGCAGCATGGCAAAGTGAGTACCTGTTGGTGCTTTGGGCAAATAGCTAGGCCATGTGGCAGATTTATTTAAGTTTTTGAGAGTTCTCCATTCTGCCTTTCAGAGCAGTAGCTGGACCAGTTTGCAACCCATTCATTAACAGTGAAAGAGGGTCCCCTAAAGGAATGTTTGAGAAGAAAACATGGTGGCATGAGACAGAGAATTTGTAAATTCCATTCATTTAACAGTAAAATTTATGAAACAGAAGGCTTCAGAAGTGGGATAAACCCCAAAATTGAAAAATATTTTATTCGAGAAGACTTTAAGCACTAGCAAAATGTACAAAATAATGCAATGGACTCATGTACTCGTTACCACCCTTTAACAATCAACATCAGCTTTCCTATGTTGTTTCATTTCCCTTTACAGTTTTTGTTTTGCTTGGATATTCAAATACAATGTCGGATATCAACTCTTTGCCCTTACATGTGCCATATCGTAGCATGCATCTTCCACTAATAAATGCATCTTACCCCTGTTTTCAGTACAAAAAAAAAAAAAAAAAAAACAGGAAAAGGCATCTTCTTTAAATAGAACGTGAAAGTTTTCAATACCCAAATGTAGTTTCTATAGGGATAAAACAGAAGAGACCTCTACTAAAGTCTTAAGAGTTATTCCACCTTTTAAAAGTTGATTCAGACCATACCATCCTGGAGGAAGTCATCTTGACCACTTTAGACACAAATGACAGAGTCTAGAAAGTGTCAGAAAGCTGCATGTATACCTACCCACAACTGAGTGCACACATGGATTCCATCAGGAGATTCAGAGACAATGTGGCTCACATGAAAATGTAAAAGACAGAAAAAAAGCAAAAGCCCTTGAAAACCATCAGGTAAAACAATTATCCACAAGCCAGAAAATGTGGTGTCAGCAAAGTACATACGCGCATCTTCACTTGAGTAATGCCTATATGGGGTTTCTATTTGAGGCAGGTGAAAAGGCAATGATGCTCCATTCAAAACCCTTTGCCCAGAATGTCCACCCCAGCCTCACTTCTATCCCAAAGGCAAGGCAGAATGTTGGCCAAGAAGCCAAGTTTCAAGAAATATCCTCAGCAGTTGCAGTCAAAAGGATCCAAGGTAAAAGGTCCACTGGAGTAAAGAAGGCATATTCTTGCTAAAATTTGAATGCGGAATATTCATGACACATTCCTAGTCCAGAACTACAAAAATTTTTGCTTAACTGCACAAGAGAAGAGACAAAGTTTTCAAAACAAAACAAAGAAGTAAAAATACAAACTGTGTCTGAGTAGCCAGTTCTTGCCAGAAGCTCCAGCACCAGCCACCACCACCCCTGGGGTGAAGGAGTCCTAATCTCATAATCTCAGCCAGTCTTCTCAAGCCACCCCATGGTAGAGGGGTCCCTATAGAAGTCAGCTCAGCAGGTAGTGCTGATTCAAGCACTCCAGACAGAATCCAGAGCTCACCTGGAGGAGTTGGTCCTTGCAGTTCTGATGGAAGAGAATAGTGTATGCAGGGCCCTCTAATTAGATACCAGCAAACTAAATGAGTAGACTCATAGGGATAGGCTATCATTTTACCACCTGGATAAGAAACGGAGCGATGGCACAGATATGATTCTTCAGCAAATTGGCAACAGCTGCCAAATTGCACGCTCAGGAAGCCCAAGACAGCAACTATTCAACAGAGATTCTGTGCTAGGCCTAACATTTTCCTAAGGCATGTTTTTGTGAATTTTATGTTGTTAATCATTAGGTGGGGTGAGGTCCACACTGGGAAGTCTGGATTTGACATGGTCTTCCCTTTCTAGCTGGATCACACTGCTACGTGTATGGAAAAGACAATCCACTCAACACACATGGCTTCTTTTCCTTTTCCCCTTCTTTTTCTACCTGTTGCATGAGACTGACCAATATTTGCCTAAAATCATATCCTGGTACTGATCTGTAAAAAACATAGATTTAAAAAAAAACCAGCATTTAAATGTATAAAATGTCAAGCATAATCTTTATTATAATATCCTTTAAGCTGCTGATATTTTAGTGTTTTATTCTTACCTATGTAGCGTAAAAATGTTTAGTATTTGTAAACATAAAAGAAAATTTTCAAATCTAATGGTAAAACCATAATGTAATACTAATTCATAAACATGCTAACTCTTGCACATTGTATTAGGGTTCTCTAGAGCAGTGGTTCTCAACCTTCCTCATGCTGAGAACCTTTGACAAAGTTCTGCATGTTGTGTTGACCCCAACCATAAAGTTATTTTAGTTGCTAATTCATAACTGTAATTTTCCTATTACTATGAATGTTAATGGAAATGTTTGTGTTTTCTGCTGGTCTTAGGCGACTTTTGTGAGAAGGAATCTCGAGCCACAGGTTGGGAACCTTGAGAAGCACTGCTCTAGGGGAACAGAAATGATATAGTACATGCAAGCACAAACTCACACAGTATATACATACAGGACACACACACACACACCACACACACACACACACACACACACACACACACACACATATATATATATATATATATATATATATATATATATATATATGGTATTTTTTAGAGTGGCTCACAGGTTGAGGTCTAGCTAGTCCTACAATGGCTGTCTACTAACAAAACATCCAAGAATCCAGCTCAGTTTGTGGAGCTGGATGTCTTGGGTGGTCTGTAGCACGAGTTAGAATCTTGAAGCCAGTGAGAGTAAAGGCAAGCAAGTTAAAATCAAAAAGTTTCTTTCTTCCTTGCCCTCCTCAAAGACTGCCACCAAAAGATGTAGCCCAGATTAAAGGTGGACAAAGGTGGATCTTTCAGCCTCAAATGATTTAATCAGGAAAAAGCCCTCACAGGCGTAGCCAGCTGTTTGGGTTTTAGTTAGTTCCAGATAGAGTCACATTGACAACTAAAAACAGCCATCATACACAATGATGTTTTTCTTTTTCAGTAATAGCCTCAAAGGAGGAAAGGAAGTAATAAACCAAATAAATTCAAAAGTAAACAACACTAAAAGAGAGAATATCTCATGTTAATTGTTATTGTGGCAATGAAATAAAATGGAAAGAGGACAAGAAATAACTTAGAACCTTCTTGGATTCACACCTATAAGTACCTTTGCAGAGTTGAGGAAATGGAGCAACACAGAAATGGCTGCAACATGGATACACTCCACATGATCTTAGAATCCACTGAAGATGGTTCATGGCCCTTCCACTGTTGTTTTGGAATTTTCATTAATAATTTTATTAGCTGAAGACTTGTGGAGGTAGACAAATGAATGGTTTAATCCTGTGTGTCCTGCCCTTCCCCTCTGCTCCTGTGTGTATGTGTAAGGGAGGAGAGGAGGACAATGAGACAGAAGCCTTACTAAAGAAAGCACGGGGTTTACTTGGCAATTTCCCGTGTAAATCTAAGTTCCTGAGAAGACACAGTCTTCCATGGAACTCTTACTCAGCAGCTATCTGTTTCTGCTGTCACACTGGTTGAGTGTGTGACTCCATAGCTGGACTTTTCTCAGTTGGGATCTCCATTCAACCAACCATCACCCATAGGCATTCCAACTCTGGGCTCCCATACGCCCACTGGGAATAAAGAGCATCCGTAATCCTTTGATGGATTGATGCACAGCCCTTAGAAAACAATGAGTGCTTATGGAGATATCGGCTGTTTAGAAAAACCCTTTACTTTTTCCTATGTTTTAAATAAGAGGTATCCCGTATAACAACAACAACAACAACAACAACAAAATCTATTTTACTAGCTATGGAATAAACATGCTTTAAGTTTGACATAGAATTGAAATGAAAGACTTCTGGTAAGTTTTCCTTTTGAGGGCAGAAGGCAGATTTGCCCATGAAACTTGAAATATTGGAAATTGAGGCCACCCTGTGAACTCAGGGCCCTACATGCATCATTAGAAGACCCAGTCCTTCTGGAATGCAGCCCTGAGACAGACCACAGTATCCAGCTTGCATTCTCTGCTTGGTAAACTTTCCTTGAAAAAGCAAATGCTAATACATTAGTTGGGAGAAATAAATTCTATCATGTTCACTGTATTATGTGTCATCTAGAATCACTAAGAGGCTACCAGGACCCAACAGGGATGAGATTAGCTGAAATGCCCAATAAAGGGGAAGGAGAACTTGTAGAGACCATATCCAGAGGTTAGGCAAGGCCCACAGTTGGGGGATGGGGCCACCCACTCATCTCCAAATATTTAATCCAGAATGGCTTCTGTCTAAAGGAAATGCAGGGACAAAATGTGGAGCAGAGACTGAAGGAAAGGCCATCCAGAGACTGCCCCATCTAGGGATCCATCCCATATACAATCACTAAACCCAGACACAATTGTGGATGCCAAGAAGTGCTTGCTGACAGGAACCTGATATAGCTGTCTCCTGAGAGGATCTTCCAGAGCCTGACATATACAGAGGTAGATGCTCACAGTCAACCGTTGGAGTTAAAGAACTGAAGGAGCTAAATTGTAACCCCATAGGAAGAACAATAATATCAACCAATCAGACCCCCCAGAGCTCCCAGTGACTAAAGCACCAACCAAAGCATACACATGGAGCAACCCATGGCTCCAGCTGCATATGTAGCAGAGGATGGCATTGTCTGGCATTAATAGGAGGAGAGGCCCTTGGTCCTGTGAAGGCTTGATTCCCCAGTGTAGGAGAATGCCAGGGCGGTGAGGTGGGAGTGAGTGGGTGGGAGAGGAAGCACACTCATAGAAGTAGGGGGAGGGGTGAGAGGACGGGGGGGGGGGGTTCCAGAAGGGAAACTGGGAAAGGGGATAACATTTGAAATGTAAATACATAAAATATCCAATAAACAATTTTTTAAAAAAAGAACTAAAAAATAACTTAAATCTCACATAGAAGGCACATGGAATGTTGTAGCACTATTAAGAGCATCCATGCAAGTATTCAAATTATGAACACAGTTTGATATTTTAAAAAGTGAAAGTGTATATGTGCATTGTATACATTAGTATACCTTTGTGCAAATATATTTAGAAATATTTTATTATATTATATGCTTAACAATAATAAGGGAACTTATAAGTTTGGGTTTTGTCTGAATCATTCTGTAGTTAAATATCTTTGATTTAGATTGATACTAAATAAATTCAAATTTAAAATACAAATATATTAAACATAGTACTCCTTTAGTTGATATGGCTTATTTTGGTTTTGCTTCCCTTTCTTTGTAATTTATCTTAGGCTCCTAAAACTTATCTCTGCATATGGAAAAAGAAAGAAAGAGAGGGGGGAGGAGGGGAGGAGAGGGGTCAGGAGGGGAGGGGAGGGGAGGGGAGGGGAGGGGAGGAGAGGAAGAGGAAGAGGAAGAGGAAGAGGAAGAGGAAGAGGAGAGAAGAGAAAAAACATAACATTCACCTTTCTGTGCTTCCTGACCTCAGATACAATGTGACCAGCTGTTTGGAGCTCTCAGAAGATGACTTCCCCATAACAATGAACTGCATCCTACAGCTGTGGTCCAGGGCATGTTATCTCTTCTTTAAGATTCTTTTGTTAGTTTGTCTCAGCAACGATAAAATAGCATGTGAGGCTGTTGCTGGGCTCAATCTGACCATCTGGTTCTTCATCTTTTAATTCTGATTTGTGGAAAAAATGTGGAAGAGTTTGGATCTTTGGACTAGAGAAATTATAATAGACTGTAGACAGAGCTTATGTGCTTTTCTCATGGGAGTTTTGAAGACTAGAAAGCTGAGAGAAATGTAGGCAATGAAGGCCTGCCTCAAAGAGAGATGGAGAACCTATTGGGACGTAGGTTGTAGCTACTCATACTATGTTCAGGAAAAGCATCTGACCTCATTCTATTCATATCTAAGGACTTAAGTGAGGCTGAATTCAAATATAAGGCATTAACTTGCTTGGCAGGAGACAGTACAAGATAGGATGGGATTCAGCTATGTCATGGTCACTTCTTCCTGCTCTGATGCAGGTCTCTAGGGGGAAAGAGCAACAAGAAAAAGAGAAAGGTATGGAAAAACTGCAGATTGTGTAGGAAAGGTGGGAGTTTAAAGTTGCAGACAAGGCAGGTGCTGAGAAAGCAGTCATAATTGTTAACAAAATTAGCATCATAAAAGAGAAGCCCTATACAAACAGGAAATGTGCTCTGACCCCACCCATCAAAGGTTTCATTTTGTGAAAATGAAAATTTATTCAGAACAGGGGAGGGCTAGAGAAGTGTTTCTCCATGGTCAGCAAAGGGAGGTCTGTACAGGGGTTCAGACTGCATCTGTGCCTGGCAGCAGAATTTGCAAAGTGTCATCGATGTGGGGTTAGCTGTATAAACATGGTGGATGCAAGAGAGTGTCAGGGAACCTTGTGTCAAGATTTCAAAGAGACCTTAGGGGCCACGCAGTATGTGTCAGAGTTGAATTTCTTGAAATATGGGTATGAATAGCCACTGCATAGAGATGGTAAGGTACTGTGCACGTTTCAGTAGAACTCTTAGAATGTTGTAGCTTACAGAGCAATGGGATGTCCATCCTCAAAGCCTGATTGCTGAAGTAGAACCATCCCTAAAGAGAGACATTTGTAGCAGAGGGTTGGAGGGGTAGAGCTGCTAAGGTTCTTTAGAGTCAGATAATTCTATCACTTGACACAGATAGTGGACATGTAGCTGTAGATTTTTTTGTTTAACCTGCAAAGTCCAATATTGCTTTAGCCCAGTCTTTCCTCATTATATACACATTCCAGTATTTTGGAATGGGAATATTTACTCCACTTCATAACATGATGGATATATGCAAATGTTTGTTGGTGTCACAGAGATTCCCAAGAGACTACCTGAATCTCTGGAGAAATGCTACACTTACACATTTGAACATGTTGGATCTGTTAAAGACCATAGAAAATTTTAAAGCTAGACTCAGTGCTTTTTGCCTTCTCAGATGACCATGTATCTATGGGAACAGGAAGGGGAGGTTGTAGCTTAAAAGATAAGGAATGAGCTAAGGTCTAGAATCATTTAGTAGACACTTTAAGTGTGTCTTTGAAGGAGATTGCACATTGGCTGAGAGGTGGAAGAGCCACCCTTGATGTGTACAGAACCATTCCATGGACTAGCATCCCAGACCAAATTAAAAGGCAAAAGCAGGCAGAACACTAGTATGCAGCTCTTTCTGCCTCCTGACTGTGACTATAACGTGAGCAGCTGCTTGAGGAGCCCACGCTGGTGGATTTCACCCCCAAACTGAGCCATAAATCTGTTCTACCTTAAGTTGCTTTTGTCAGGTATTTAATCACAGACATAGACAAAATAGCTGATACAGTGGGTTTCTTAGAAAAACTTTATGTTCTTCCCACCTGTAGTAATAGGTGCCTCTTGATTACCTACTGAGACCTTGAGTCTTTCTAGCATCCCAAAACAGTCACCCTCATGTACTGTTTAAAGAGAAAAGACACCACAAGCAGTTTACCAACTTAGGAGCTGCTTTCTTTCCATTTGATCTTATTTATTTGTTTTGTTCTCATGTTCTCCTTTCTCCATTAAAGAGAAGACCGCGTCCTCTCTGCCTCAGGGACATTTATTTGGAATGAGAAGAGGGAACAGCCAGCAATTATAATTTAAATGTATCAAAGTAGGAAACTATGCCAAAGGACATAACCAGATGCAGATTTGGTTGGAATTCCAGAGTTACTTGTGAACTGAGGCCGTGGAAAGTATGAAGGTTGCTTATCTTTTATTTATGATCCTCTGCTAAGGACCACACTGAGCCGATTGTTCACAAGGTTAAAATTTTGGCGTTGAAAAGTTGCACATCACAGAATAGGCATCAAGACAAACATGTGGTGCTGTCTTTTCTCTTTTGCTTTGTTTCTATCATTGATGTGTCCATTTTCTTCACCTCAAGACTCTCAGTTCAGTGTAGCACATCATGACTGACAGAGCTGTCTGCAAAAGCAGCCTGTAATAAAGGCAGAGTGTTGGCTAGGCTCTCCCCAGATTGGGCTGCTGATCTCTTTCATTTCCTTCTCTCTCTTTCCCTCTCTTTTTTTGTTTCATAAGATATTTTGGCATTATAAACATAAAATATTATTTATGGCCTCCCACCAGAAATGGTCTGAAACATTTCAGAATTCCAAATTTCACAACTTAAAAACATGGATATAATCTCCAATTTTAGAGAAAAATGTCCTGATATTAGAACCATATTTCTCTCAAGCGATTTGCAAATTTTCAAGTCACTTTCTGTGGGAATATATGCAACGAGATGCACGCTTGATGGGCAACTGGACGAACAGACTCACTCTTCTGTCACCAGAAGACACTCAAACTGACTACAGAGCAGTACGAGCCCTGTGGCTTAACTTCAGATAGCTGACTCTCTACTCCTGCATGAAAAGGCAACTGGGCTCTGTTGATGGACTAGTTGGTATCTTATTAAGGAGTAGACCCTACACTCAGATTGGTTTTGTTAAGGAAAGATTAACAGAGTAATTATTTGTGAGAGTAAATGAATGATAGAGTCACAGGCTGTGAAGCTGTGAGAGTGAATTGAGAGAAGGGGTTGGTTTTATCTTCAAACAGAAGACTCAACAGGAAGAAACACTAAGAGAAAAGAGACAGATGGTATAGAAAGGAGTTGGCAAGAGATTGACCTCCAGTGTAGCCAGCCAGAAGACAATAGATAGAGTCAGACAAAATACACACCACACGTTGAACTACATATACTGGAATCCAAAGATAAGGGAGTCTTATTGGCACAAACCACAAATATGAGTAAGTACCAGTCTGGATCCCAGTTCTGAAAGAGAGAGCAAAAGAAATAGAAAAAGTTGATGGGGTTCTCTAAGGCTCATGGCTATTATTAATGAATAAGTACCTCTAAGTTAATTAAAGAAAAAAATGTACCAATACATGTGCACCAGTACATTTGTCTTGGCATACAAATCCCAATAGTACACAAGATTGTGCTTCTAATGGACCTTGGTCATGCCATTCGTATTGGCAGAGGTGTTAGTTCAGTGATACATACAGAACCCAGCCCACTTTAATCAGCTGCTTACTATCCCTGGTGATAGTCACTGATTCGTGGGCAGGCATGTGTCTGGCATTTGCCTGATAAGATTGGTGTTCAGGACTGCACTCTTCAGCTGTCTGAGAAGTCCTTTCTTCCCTCCTAGAAGCCAATGAGGAGGTAAGTGGTTCTGGAAGAGTCTAGCCTTGACTGTAACCAAAGTCAGAAAACATAAGCATAAAAGGAACAAAATGGAAAAAGTCACCCACAAATTATTTACAGTGAGTGGGCACCTGTCAAACAATGTCTTTGAGTTTGCCATGATTTTGTATTTTTCAGTCACAATGGTTAAGTCAGTACTTTGATTTTTAGGTTGGTTAGAATAGCAGAGTGTTTCAGTTCTTGATGTCCGTTCAATTATGGGTAATAGTAACAGGATTTCTAAGCTTGTTTACTATCTAACTCATATGAGACTAAGGATACACACACACAAAACACACACACACACAAACACACACACACACACAAATCAGATTTATTTTAATTGTTCCTTTATTCCCTCTGTCTGTCTAATGTTCATTTATAAGTCAAAGAGTAGAGCTCTTTAATGTAATTCAGGTCAAATTTCAAACTTTATTTTTGTTTTGTTTTATTTTCTGATACTTTCAGTAGCTTAACAACAATGCAAATACTTTTTTCACTAGTTATTAAAATAATTGTGTTCCTACCTGCCAAAATCTCCTTCTTTTACAAACATGTGCTCAAGAATTCATTTTAGATTCACAGGTGGCTTTTCTTTGTTTTTATTTGCACATTTTCCACCCAGGTTCATGATCACAACCATGCACGTAGGAGAGTAACACTGCATATTTAGCTACGAAAAATAAAAATAGCACCCATGGTAATGGGCAAAGAGACACCTTGTTGGTGTTATTCATATATCAGTCAGGGCCAGAGCAGATGACAATCCTTTTGTTCATCCTAGTTTGATTCCTGGCTTGGTGGCTAAAGGTTTTTACCCCTAAGACACATAAAAATCAAATCAAATCAAATCCAAGCAGTGCAGTGCAGGAGGAGAAAGACAGATAGACATCTGCCGACTACCATGCCACCTACAAACCTGCCTTCTTGAGCATGACTCAGGCAAGGTGTAGACAGTCACTTGCTACCACAGCTGTCACCAGGGGCCCTCCAGTTGTGTGCCAGCCTAGTGGGAGCCACCACACTGTGCAAGCTTAAGGTAGATAAATCAAAATTAAGCACGAAGTATGAAGAGACCATCTGCTGCTTGAGACTGGAGCATGGAGAAAAGTACCCTGTTGTGAGTGGTCCTACTACCTGGGACCATGTTGAGGTCCCAGCCTGGACTGCCACTGAGGGTCATGTCTGGGTTCTGGTCTGTGGCTACATAGCACCAGGGGTCATTGTCAATGTCTGTGGCTCATATTACCACTAGAGAATATGGGGATATTCCTGGTAGGGGCAGTCACTGGGGACACAAAGAATCAATAAAAAGTTGAAAAAAAAAGTTTTGAAATTCAAGGCTTAGCAAACTTGGGGATTTGTTTAGATTCAAATATCAGCAACTAGATTGTAAAGTAGATTAAAACATGGCAATTCTCATGTCTTCAATGACCAAAGCTTATCATTGTCTTAAACACAAATGTTTCTCTTTTTCCAGATTTACTGGAGTACAGCTGATGAATTATAACTCTCTATATTTAGGGAGCACAGTATAAATCGCTATTTTAAGCAGGCTCTGTACATGTGACTGCTTTGTACATTCTTCTTGTTCTTAGCAATTTGTGTAGCTTAAAATTGTCAGGTTTTTATTTTCCTACTTGAAACTGTGGAGTGGGCAAAGCCTACTCATCCAACAGGCAAAGCAATTTCATGTCACCACTGACAAGATAGGTCTGGAGGAGAGCAAGAGTCCACAGGGAAGCCAGACTACCTTATTGTCACTGGTAGGGAAAACACAGTACAAAAGCTAGCTTCAGTTGATCTACCAGTATAACGAGAGAAGGACTGGGAATTTAGTGACCTATGAACAAAGGGATTTTCCCACCACTATCCAGGAAGCCTGTAGTTGCCACAATAGGCAAGTAATATAGAAAGTAAGTGCAAAAGCAATGTCTGGTGGGAGCAAGCAAGGCAATGGCAGCGATGCTGGGACATTCATTCTTAGGGATAAAGTCTGTCAACCCTGCTTCTCACACAAAAGCACTGATTATTGGAGCCAAGATAGCTAATCCACGTGCCCATAAACAGGTGGTACACTCTTCACATTTTGTCAGTAAGACACACCAAAAACAAAGAGCTGAAGCAAAACAATGCAGGGACCAGGACTGTCTGTGGTCACCGAGTCCCACAGACACATTGTTTAGTGCCTTGATTGGCTATATACACATGCCCAGGATCACTGATGTTGATTCTGATTCTTTTCTATTAGTTGTTCCACTTATTTATAAAACCTTACATTAAAGGTATAGAAACTAATGGATTGAATTATGTCCTCCCTAAATATTCATGTCTCACTCAGAATGATCTTATTTGGAAACAATGATGACAAATGTAATCTAGTGTCACGTAGGAATGAGGCAGGACCTTCCATAATAGGACTGCTATCTTTAAGTAGAAAAGGCAGACGCCCAGAGCCAAACACTTGTATAGTAAATATGGCAGATACTGAAGTGGCACAGCCACAAAACCAGGGTTTGAGGATAGCAAACTACCCACAGCTTAGAAGTGATTCTCTCCTCCAGATTTTAGGGAGAGCATAGTCCCGATGATGCCTTGATTTTGATTTTAAACTTTTAGATTCCAATACTGTAAACAATAATTTTGTTGTTGTTGTTGCTTCAAAATATCCAGTTTACAGCACTGTGTCGAGTAGTCAGGAAACTAAAACAGGCAAGTTCCATGATACATATCATCAAGTCTAAGCTCCTTGATTACAACATACACCCTGACTTCATTTATGTATATTCAAGAGAACAAAGACAAGTACCAATTCATGTGGGATTTACCATCGATTATAAGGTACAAACCTACTTAGAACTTTGAAGAGAAAAACATACCTAAAACTTATAAAACAGCATTCTTTGGATTCTATCAGCACATTTTGGATACTAACATTCAGATGAGTGTTACTATGAATAGAACACGTAGCATACGATGCACTGTGAAAGTATTCCCCAGCCTGAGCCTAAGCAGATGTCAGTGCAGCCTACACATTGTCCCATGAGCTACCACACAGTATTCATCCTTACCAGTGGCTTTACTAAACCTACACAGAATCTAGCAAAACCAATTTTTGTGTCCTTCATTAGCCCTTCCTTTCTTTTTCTGTCCCTTCTCTCTCCCTACCCCCTCCCTCCATTCCTTTCTGTGATGCGAGATACCAAATGTATCCAATCATATGTGCTAGGCAAGTACTTTGTAACTGAACTGCATCCCCAGCTCTAACTCTTTTTTAATGATTTTTTATTAGATATTTTCTTCATTTACATTTCTAATACTATCCCAAAAGTCCCCTATACCCTTCCCCCCACCCTGCTCCCCTGCCCACCCACTCCCACTTCTTGGTCCTGAGGTTCCCCTGTACTGGGGCATATAAAGTTTGCAAGGCCAAGGGCCTCTCTTTTCAGTGATGGCCAGCTAGGCCATCTGATACATATGCAGTTAGAGACACGAGCTCTAGGGGTACTGGTTAGTTCATATTGTTGTTCCACCTACAGGGTTGCAGACCCCTTCAGCTTCTTGGGTACTTTCTCTAGCTCCTCCATTGGGGGCCCTGTGTTCCATCCAATAGCTGACTGTGAGCATCCACTTCTGTATTTGTCAGGCACTGGCATAGCCTCACAAGAGACAACTATATCAGGGTCCTTTCAGCAAAATCTTGCTGGCATATGCAATAGTGTCTGCGTTTGGTGGCTGATTATGGGATGGATCCCCAGGTTAGACAGTCTTTGGATAGTCCACCCTTTCGTGCCAGCTCTAACTCTTAGTGTGTGCACCAATCACTGCTGTCACTGTGCTTCATTCCCACTGAATCTCTGAGATTCTTGGCCAGTGCTTCTCCATTCTCACTGTACATCAGATTAACCTGGAAATTTCTTGGAAGATGACTACTCCTGAAATTAACAAAACATGACAACATGGGCTACTGGCACCATTATGGAGGACAGTCCTATCTTACCTTTGACAAGAACGTGACTATGACATAGCTTCTTCTGTGGGGTAGAATTTGGCAATATCTATCAAAATGTCTTATGATCCAGAAATCTCACTTTTAATAACTTGCTCCAAGCTTTAAATTACTGTAAGTACAAAAGACTCACAGGTTAAAAAGTTACTCACTCTGCCATATATCACAATAAAACACCAGAAGCCACCCAGATATTGTTGAGAGCTGGTTGAGCATCAATTTTTTTTTAATTTACTTTTTTATAGTTTTGGGACAAAAACCTGAGGAGTGGTATTGTACTTTAAAACTATAATGAAAAAATAAGGACAATTTGGATAAAAATGAAATAAAACAATACACAGATAGGTATATCACCACATATTAATATCGCTACATATGTAAGTACTGCATTCTTCATTCCCCCTCAACAAAGTACAAGAATATGGAGGGCAAACAACAAATGCACTCATGTGGCTCCCTTTCTGGAATCAGGCCGAAGGGAATGGCTGTGAAATTAACTGAGATGAACATAGGATTGTCGAGTACAACCTTGAAAATGATTTCATATGTACATGGGTGTTTTGCCTACTTGTATGTCTGAATCCCATTTGTATGCCTCTTGCCCATGGAGGCCAGAAGGGGACAATGGGGCATTAGAACTGGAGTCACAGACGGCTGTGAGCCACTATATGGGCGCTGGAGGTCTAACTTGGGTCCTCTGGAAGATTAGCAAATGTTTTCAACTATGGAGTCATTTTCCTAGCCTGCAACTCGTTTGTTTGTTTGGTCGGTTGGTTGGATTTTAATAATCTAAAAATATCTGAAGTTGTGTGTGTATTTCAAGTAATTTTATATATGGAAGCATGAAAAACTTAATACTTGACTCAAATATTCACAAAGGACTGCACCGTATATTAAAATAATATACCCATATGCTTAAAAAATAATTGGGGCCAAGAACAGTGGCACATATTTGAAACCTCAGATCCTCAGGAAGTTAATCCTGGAGAATCATGAGGTTGAGGTAACCTGATAAAGGAACTTAGACCTTTTTAGCAAGAAAGGGCAATAGTGAACAGGCAATTTATGTATCAGCATGAGATCTTCTTCACTGTCATTCAGAACTTTCAGATACTATGGTGTGTGTGCAGTAGATGTCAAAGTCTTTGTTGTTTAAAGTTTTGAAATAAAAGTAAAAGAGATCCACAGCTCCACTGACAGCTCCTACACCTAATGCTCAGAGAACATCTTAGGAGAAAGGGCAGAAAGGCTGTAAGAGCTGAGGAACAGGAAGTATGTAGTGTGGGTGGGTCTCCTAGAAATGTCAGAGGACGATCACTCAGGAAGTCTCATCAACAGGGCTGCCTAAACAATGAACAAAGTTAGGCTTCTTAGACCTGAACAATGAAGACACCAATAGGCATGCTATCATGGAAGATGGAATAGTCACAAGGCCTCAACCCACACAAAGAGTAGACAACTAAGGATCTTGGGGCAGGTCCAGGTAAATTGCTGGCGATGGTGGCCATGTAGTTCAAAGTATAGCCCTGGACAGCCACACTAGCCAACAAAAGCCTTTGTTTTGAATTATCGCTGAATGAAAACAGTAGTTCTTGGAGAAATGGCTGGTTCTGTAGTAGAGACAGATGACATGCAAGGTACATGCACTCAGGCACTCACACATAAACATCTAAGTAAATATTTTTGAATGAAAAATAAGTTGGCATTCACCACACAAACCAGGTTACAGAACAATGCAATGTACCATACTCAAATGTGTCTTACTATGGTAAAATGGAATGAATACAATCACCCCTATGTAGAATTCTCTTTAAAGCTGTTCAGCTTGGATCCTCCCATGAACACGCATTCAGGCAGACTCACAAACACTCTGTAAGACAAGCCTGAACTGTTCCAAACTGGAAATTGCATCAAAGCAAAATAAGAAGTGGGAAATTGCTTTGAACTTGTTAAAAACAGAGAACAGCAGAAGTAAGGTGTGTGATCATTGATGTGAGCTCAGATTTTCAAATCATCTAAAATATGTGTTGGTTTTTTAAAAAAGCAGCAAGAAAGGGCAGCAGTGAATAGGGAGGCAGTTTCAGTATTATGATCGCCTTTACTCTCGTGCAGAACTCTCAGACAGTATGGTTTGTGTTCAGTAGACTTCAAAGTCATTTTTGTTTAAAGGGATCAGTATTTTTCTGGTTTCCTTCAGGAGACAGTCATCTATGTATGTACTTTTAAACCACAAGTTCATGCTGATAACTGTAATTCACACACAATACCTCAGTATCTCTCCTCACCATCTCCATGTGTATGCATGTGTGTGGATCCTGAATCTCCATGATATAGTGAATTTTACTCATTTGTTCTATCCCATAGCACACAGACTGTTCGAGAATATTTGCTTTACTATATTGTGAGCTAATCAATTTTATTTTCTGCTGAAATTATAACCTCAAAACTATATTCTTTTACATTTGGTAGGTATTTAAAACTGTGGTTCATCTGAACTCTCATTTTTTCCTTTCCAATCAATTTAACATAATTGTTTTATAGCTCATTGACTACATAGCCGAAGAATGGAAATTGTAAAGTTACAACAACAAATATTCCAAAGGATGTAAATTGAAACAACAGAAACACTTGCACATGATCAACGTTCACATCCAAAGAATCTAGCAGTTAACACTTCCGATTGGCTCAGACACAAGGTATTCTGCGGGAGTGCAGTTCTCACAGTGTGAAATAAGGCAGAAAATTAGTGATATTTAGGCCATGGGTCAGAGCTCCCAATGGTAGCTGCTTCATCTGTAAGTAAGGGTCACAGGAAGGGGGAAATAGATACATTAGTCTCATGTTGTCTCTTCTTTCTACATCCTTAATACACACCAGTCGTTCATCACTATATTCTTTTCCAAGGGCTGCAGCTGCTTCACCATGTTCAAGTTTACTATCAAAAACTAATTAGAAAATATGTAAATGTTACATTCTTTCTCTCAAATGCAAGATATATGTCTGTGCTATATAATGGATATAATATATACATGCATATACTACATAATTAGAGCAGATAGGGTCTATTTAGAGGGAGGATAGGGACCAGTGGAACTATGGAGTGGGAATTACAGCTGTTAATTAGGACATGAATTAGGGCAAGAAACAAAACCTCTAATGGAGAAAACAAAGCAAAACAAAACAAAACATTATTTTGCATGCTAACCAAAACTGACTTTTTAACTTAACATACCCACTACGCATTTACGAGGAGGAACAGGTGAGCCGTGGAACAGGAAGAATAACTTCTAATGCTCTATGGCACAATAACAGAACTGCCACTATGATACCATATACAATTAAGTATAATTTCGAAATAGTATTCTGGAAATTTTTGATTGTATGCAGGTATTGCAATATCACATTATGATCATTAAATATGGGCAATTATTGTACAGATTAAAAATAAAAGTTGTTTGGGAAAACTAATGAACAAAGACCTCCAACTTTCAAACTTTTATTTCGGATGGGGCAAGAGTTGCCTGTGGAAGAGGAGAAAGTATGAGAGCAAGCCGGGCTGCCAAGCAGGATAAACAAAGGTCACTAGCTGTTCAATTAGAGAGAGAGTTGATGCACAGGGAAACAATAACCATAGTTTCCCTCTGCAGCAGGGATGGTGACTGCATATGGTACTGTAAGTGGTTAAGGGCTTGCACAGCACAGCGAGCAAAGCAGGAGGTTGCTCCACCCAGCAAGTTGCTGATTGGGATTATGAACAAGTCTGAACTTGAGGCTACAGAGGTATCGACAGGGTTGGCTGGTATATGCTAACCCAGGAAGTTTGAAATAAATTCAAAGGAATTCTTGAGTGTGATTTTCTTATCTGTTTTTTTTGTAAATAACTCCCATGCTTTTCCTCTCTTTGAAATCTATTACAATCTTGCTGGGCACTTTCAAGTATAGGGTTTTACACGTTAAATAGGGTGCAGCATAGAGCAGTTTGAAGTTCTATGGGAAATGGTGGGTTTTAGGAAATGTTTATGCAGTGGTTTATTTGTAAAATGTTTTTTATTACAAATATCTTGCCAAATTATCCCTCCCATAATACTAGACTCTTATATTACATATTTCAAAGACCAGTCAGAGAGTTGAGTTCTATTTGCTTTGTATGCCTTTGAACAAGACAATCAGAATAACCTGTTCTGAATTATACAACAAATAAATCACCCGTCCATGACAACCAAATGCTCTCTCCTGAAGTTTCATCTCAATATCCCTAAAAGTCAGCCTTGCTCAAAATTTCACTGATTTGGAAACATTTTTCCCTGAAAAACTAAGTTCTCCCAGAATTGTTTATATGGTTGTTAAAACCATATGTAGTGGCTATTCCTGGTTGTCAACTTGACTATATTTGGAATGAACTACAATCCAGAATTAGAAGGCTCACCAGTGACCCTTATCTGGAGGCTTGGAGATCCTTATCTGGATCTTGGTATGGAGATCTTGAGCCATAGTGGCTATGGATTCCAGAAGATTAAATCTCTGAGTTTAAGGAGATTTAATCTGGGCTACACCTTTCATCTGGGATTAAAGGTGTGGTGGAACACACCTTTAATCTGGGCTACACCTTCTGCTGGAGACAATATAAAGACATTGGAAGAAGGGAGTCTAGCTCTTGCTCCTTCGCCTGCTTGCCGTGTGAGACTGAGTAACTGCTAGATCCTTGAACTTCCATTCACAGCTGCGACTGAACCATTGTTGGGAATTGGGCTGCCGACTGTAAGTCATCAATAAATTCTTTTACTGTATAGAGACTATCCATAACTTCTGTGACTCTAGAGAACCCTGACTAATACACCATATAAGATAAAAATAGCTCTTGTTTCAATCTTTTACGTTTCCAGAAGTGCTATATTTTTCTCTAAAGATTAGACTCTAAAATATACCCTAAAATCATAAGTTGAATAAAACTTCTTGAAACTTTGTCCCATCAATATGTTATCTGATTGCTTTTTTTCATCAGTTTTTTTGGCCAAAATTAATGAAAATTAATTTTTTCATTAATTTTTTTAACACAACACTCTCTTCATTCTGGCGGTGTCCAATAACTTCTTAGTTTATTAACTTCCTGCCCAAGCCAATGAACTGGCATGCTCTGACAAGTTTATCAAGACTTAATTATTCTTCCTACATCCAATGGGAATGTCATGACCTTTTCATAAATCACTCTTGATGTAGGTATGTTTTCTTTGCTGAGTTCTCCCTTGGTGCCCTCCCCTCCTTTGGCTTGCTTGGTTATGTTCCTGTCCTTTATCCCTTTCCTGGTCACTCCTGACTTGTCTGTCTCTCCAGGGTTCCAGCTTCCTGGCATTGCTCTCCTCGTGACAGATCCTTCTGTCTTAAAATCAACTTGTAGGATTTTCTTTATTAATACAAATGTGTAGATAATTATATCCTTTTACGTGTTGCCTGCATGTATGTCTCTGTATCATTTGTGTGTCTGGTGCCTGCTGAGGCCAGAAGAAGGTGTCAGATCTCTTGGAATTAGTGTTACAGACAGTTGTGACCTGCCATGTAGGTGCTGTGAATACAATCTGGGTTCTCTGGAAAAGCAGCCAGTGCTCTTAACCTCTGAGCTACTCCTTCACCCCCTACCTGCTCTCGGGATTTTAACTACATTCTGTTCATTAGTGCTTTGGTCCAAAGAGAATCTCCATTTGTACCTTCTCATTTAGATTTCGTTCTTCACACTTCCAGTCTTATAAAATCAGGCTACATCTAAAATTCACGTTACCCTTGCCCTGCCCCTCCTACGTCTTCAATATTACTCAGTGAACAAACAGCTACCAAACCTTGAATATGAGAACTTTTCTCATTTTTTCTTTGCCCCTCGTCTCCTTGTTTAGCAAATGGATGCACTCTGCCACCTGAATCGTTTATGCATGTATCCAGTCTCTCCTCTACATTCTTACTCTCATAGCTTTTACTACATCCTGTTTCTAGTTTTGTGTTTTTTAATTCATCGACTATTAACCAGAGTAAAATCTGATGTTCATCTTCTTACAGTCTCCAAAATTTCTGTGTAGTTACAGGGTAATGACAGAGCGTATAAGCATGCAAACCAGGGCCTTTATAACTCAGATTTAGTCTACATTGTCAAAGGTTCCTAACATTTCCCACCTCACTATTTAAAAGTTCCAAAATATTTAATTTCTCATCCACATGGAATTGCACGAAACTTAAGCTATTGATCACGTCTGTAATACTTCAGATTTTTTCCTCTCATGATTATTAGTATTCTCTACTCTTGTTTCCTCCTTCTGCAGGCATGGGAAAGTAATAGTCTCACCACCTTAAAGATGGTACAGCCATCTGACTTGTTTTAACCAATAAAAAATGAGAAAAAGCGACATGCATCACAACCAAGTAGACACTTTGGAGATGAGATGTAGGATCTTCCTTCCTCCTGCTACTGAGAGAGCAGCATTTGGGGGATCATCTAGATGTTGATTCTATACTAAGGGCAATTTCCAAAAATCACCCATAAATACAGGTAGTGAATGATCTATGCTCCTTCTACTTCCGAAAAGGATGAGATGCTTATGATTGCAGCATATTCTAACATACTTGACACCTAAACCCAACTCTAATGTTTCTATGTTACCGATGTCTTGCCTTCCTCATCTATCAGAACATTTTCTCTGAATTGCCATTAAATTAGTTCTCCCATATCTTTCCGCCACTGTCTCTTCTGTGAATCCAATGGTTAGAATTGTCTGTCTGTAAGTCATTAACCCCAACAGGCTGAGGTTCTTCATAAGAGGAGAAGAAGATATTATGGTGTATATCTCTCCATTTCTTTGTGCCTAGTGCTTAGCACAGGTATCTGTTGGTCATCAAGTTAGGCTAACAAAACTGCTCAAGTAGTTCAAATTAAGACAGCAAGATGTAAAATTTTAAAGGTAATAGTATGGGGTCAAAAGCAGTTTATCTTGAACTCAACTCAAAACTAAAAATAATTTAAAGGAAGTTACACTTTGATTTTTCTACCATATTAGTAGAGTAACGTTGGAAAGTTTAATGTCTCTGTGCCTGAGCTTGCATAATGTAAAATGTAGATAAATTTGGAGAGCTGTGCCATTTGCCTAATTGGGCTGCTATAGGGTTAGAGAATAATTACGGGGCATAAGTCTATAATTCACATAGAAACTTAAAATAGTAGATAGCTAGACATTTGTTTTATAAAACATGTCAGTTTGCATTGAGGTTATTATTAAGATATAAGGATCAATTATCCAATCCCTACTTTTCCAACGTGTATATTTGACTCAAATATATAACTTTTACTCCCTGTAGAAAACAAGTTAGACAGTTTCTTCTCAAATAGCTCTCTTTATCAAAATATCAGTATTATAACTACAAATGTGGGGACTTGAAATCCCCTGAATATAAAGGGGAAAAGCACAAAAGCTTTGTCAAGCTTTGGCTGTAGCAGGTGCTCTAAGTCTCTGTGGCCTTTCATTTCTTTGTATGTAAATTTCCACTAATTATTAATATGAAATCCCCACATTTACTTCTCACTGAACTGAATAATATGCATATAAAGAGTCAAGCACATATTTAGTCATTTCACAATATGCCATTTCTTGTTTTAAGTTTATGCGACTGTCCTGTATCAGTAGCCCTTTTGCAAATTATCCATCCATAATGCTGAGTACAGCATTGTTTGGGGTGTTGTTTTTCACTGTAGTAGATTACATAGCTAAAGCAACTTTTCAGAGGAGCGCTGGGAAAGGGGAGACATATGGCACGGTTGTCAGTAGCTTATGATGTCCCTCACTCACCTTGATGGACCAGGGAGCAGAGAAAGAGAGCATCAAGAACCTAGGCTGGTCTATCACCTATAAAGCCTGATTCTCAGTGACACACATCCTCCAACGAGACCTTGCTCCCAGAGGATTCAACATGCCCACTCACTAAAAGAGCCATTAGCTAACAACCAAATGCTCAAACCTGTGGGGGAAACTTTCACAGCCAAACTATAGCAAATGCTCAGTAAGCAGTCACGAGGTTCAACAAGCATTTTAATAAAATGTGTTGCTTGATAGTCCAGATCAATGCTACAAGCCTTTGTGCTGAGAGGAGAGTTGTGGTTATTGCTGTCTCCCAACTGGGGAATGGCTGGAGAATGGCCAACATCAGCATGCAAGGCATTGGCCTAGGAAATATTGCTGCTATCTGAACTGTTGAAATTCCCACCTATTCTGTCAGTGACTGTTCACAAATTGCACGTATAAATTCATCCAGAAAACAATGGGTGTGCTTTCTTGGCTGTGAGGTACTGACTACTGTATAGGCTGGCTTTCAGAGGCTGGAAAATTCAAAGGACTGGGGATACCGTCACAGCTCCTGCTATATAAAGACAGTACTGCCATATTCAGGAGAAATAATACACATACTGCCTGAAAATATTTGTCAAACACTACAGGAGGTAAGTAGAGACAGACAAGAGACTAAATTACAATTTGAGGGAATTCTGTCAGTCACCCTAGAAAACCACCTGGAAATAATTTTAATGTAGAAATTTGAGAATTTGGGAACTGACTACAGTACTGTATTTTTTTTTCTACACTTCATAGTTTGACCAACTTTCAACAGGCCTGAGATGTTGGGAGCTTTAAAACAATCTAGAAATGTGATAACCCATCTAACCAAACAGGAATAGCAAGGAGAAGAAAGAAACCCCCACACAGAGACAATTGGATGATGTCCAGGGTGCCACACTGAAGTCTCTCAATAGGATCTGACATACTGGCACTGAGCAAAGAAAACTCACGATTCTCCTTTCAGTCACTCTGAAGCCCAGTATGTAGAGCGACAGTCTGCTGGGAGCCAGCCATTTATCCTTGATAGGGTGTCTGATTTGCTTAGCTCAACCTTTGGATTCTGAGATAATTGCAGGTTTCTCAAATCACCACAAGCAGTAGGAATCAAAGAACAACCTTTATCCCCCATGCTAATGAGGTGCTACTTGGCAAAGCCTTGGCTCCTGCAGACCACAGCAGCACTTACAACCTATGGCCACCAATGGTGCTGCACACAGCACCACACTTCCAAGCATCACCAGTTCAGTAGCCACAGAATCTTCCCTTCTGCTTCCTTGGGCAAAGACATTCATTTTTTCACCCACTTCATCAAACAATGAGCTTCTAATAAAAGTGCCTGGGTAGGGGAGATTTGGGGTTTTATGGAAATATTTTCTTAGACAAAATAAATACATTTGTACAGTATTTGGGGGTAGACTATTCTTTATTTAGTTTGCATTTTGCTTATTTTGCTAGGCACAAGAAAAATCTTTTTTCTGGCAGAAAAGAGAGAACTATTCAGAAAGAAAACATGGGAGAAAAAGAAACAGTTGCTGGAACATTTTATTCAAACTTCCTCCTGAAACTTTATCTGGCAAGTCACTTCAGAAAGCATAATGCATAATCTGCTAAAAATTTAAAAGTAGGAACTTTTACTATCAGCCTCTATGTCCTAAGCAGTACTTTCTACTGTAGCTTGTGAGACTAAATTCTACATCAATATACTCTTTTTTTTTTCTCCAACAATCTCCCTGGGTTTATGATTGATGGAGTTATTCCAAGATTTTAATAGTTGGGTGACTTCTGGGTCCATGGTGGCATATAACTGTAACTTTAGTGCCAGAGGATCAGATGCCCTTTACTAGCCTCCAAGGGCATCACACATGTACATCGGGGAACAGAAATTATAAAATAAAAGGAAAATAATAACAAAACCTCACATAACACATGTGTGTGTGTAATATATAATATATATGAGATTTGAGGATATATATGCATATGCATGCATATATATATACAAACACACACAAATATGTATTCAGATCTCACAATTTTTATTGATCTTAGGTTTTGTTTTTGCTCTTTTTAAAGGAGAATGATTAAATTACTTATTTATGTAAAACTTTGCTTAGCTAAGGCTAACCTCAAACTGGCTATGCAGTCAAGAAGGATAATTTAGCAGTTGATTCTGATCCTCATCTCTATGCCTCTCAAGTGCTGGGATTCTAAGTATGTGCTACTATCCCATGTTATGTGGTGCTGGGGATTGAATCCAGGGTTTTGTCCACGCTAAGCAAGCACCTCACTGAGTAAGCTACATCCCCAACCTTATCGTAGACTTTAAACTTAACTCACGTTCAATGCTTTGCTAGGCTTCAATATTAAAGGGCCTTTGTTTGCTTGTTTGTTTTTTCTTTGGAAGGGCACCAGGGTTCTATTTTATCAAATATTTCTTGGTTTTTTTTTTCAAGTTTAGCATCAAACCAATTGAATTTAGGTATATTGATGTTTGATGCACTGCATTTTGAAGAGAAAGGACATATTTCAAAGCAAAGTCACTTTATTGGTAAAATTTCATGTATACTGCAATGTAATTTAATAATAAGGCTACTATCAAGAAAGTCCTTCTGTCAAAGTCCTGGACAATATAGCTATGCTAAGGGCAGGGCTGCCTTCTGCCCCTAGGTGTTTTCATGTTTATGAAAATGAATAATAATCAAGGCCATTTTGAAATGTGCTTAATTCTGCTCCTTTTATGTTCATGAAACGTATTGGAAATAACATGTTCACATTTGTGTTGATAGAACTTACTTTGGTCCTTGTATTTGTGCGCTGAACGTACAGTGAACTGTTTTCCAGCTTTCTTACTCTTTAGAGGAGTTCACTTTGTCCCAAGTTCTGGAGAGACAAACAGCCTGGAATGTGTTCTGCTTTGCACCTTACAGAGCTGACTTTGAGATCAAAGAGATTCCTGTGTGAGAAAGAGATCTGAGGACAGCAGGGTGACACAGCTGACGGTAAACAGGCAGGCTGATTTGGAGACCAACTTCCAAGTCACCAAAATATCATTAGCTAATTTGTAGGAACAAGAATTGCAGGATTACAGAATCCCGGAGACCAATGGTACATTAGAGAAAGCCCACCCTCATATTTTTATTTCACAACCAATTTAACTGATAGACATCACACAGGATTGTAAACTCAATTGTAAATAGATAGATAGATAGATAGATAGATAGATAGATAGATAGATAGATAGATAGAGAATTAATTAGCATTATCACAAATAATCAAATAACATTACCACAGCCCCTTTTAGTGCTGATCTTTGCCAGACTAAGCTCCAGTGACTGAGTAGCCTGTAAGCAGACAACTAAGGTAGAGAAAAGTTGAGCCAACTGCAAAGCTGTAAATGAGACTTACTATATTTGTTTTATTTGCTCTCCTTGCATCTGCAAGAATGAACCAGAGAAAAAGCCACTGGAAATACATGAGAAGCATTTAGTTAGGAACAATTTTGATTAAAGTGTGTCAGCTCTCCATGGCAGCTTTATAGGCAGATTCAACCAAAGGCAGACAGAAAAGACAACTTGGCCTGAGGGTTGGGGAAGAGCCATCAGAACGGGATCTTTCCTAACAAGTCAGCAGGGAGCAGAGGGTGGCTACCAAGAAGAAAATTTTGATCCCTGATATGAGTGAGACCCGGCAGAACTCGGGACCATTTGGAGCTTCAGCATTGACTTACGAAGTTGAGATTAATTAGAAAACAAATCCCATCTAAGCAAATATATCATAGGACTTAGTCTACAAATTGAGATAGGTCTATCAATAGAGTAAAAGCTGTGCATTAAAACAAGAGAGACAGAGACAAAGATAGAGACACAGAGAAAGAGACACAGAGAGAAAGTGCTCATAATTAACTCAGATATCTGCACAAGGAAACTTATACTCCCATACTTACTGGCATAGTGAGTAAATATTTGCTTTCTTCGCCAGTTGATGCAGACACTTGAACATATAGGTCCCTGTTTGTTTATAAGGCTGGCAATGATTTCCCTGTAACCATGGGAGATGACCAAAGTGGACTTTGGAGAAAAACAGAAAGCCTGGGTTATCTCTGCTCTCAGAGGAGTAGATAGCTCCATTACTGAGAGCCATAGTGCTCCCTGTGTGACCAGGCCCTGTCACCGTGTTTAATCAGAGCAGGCTTAACAATGTTAGTAGTTACCCTAAATAGCCAGAAGTTCTTTTATTTGGGGATAGAGATACATTTACAATGACACACACGTCAGAATTCAAAGGAAAGAAATTATAATAAAATTAACAAGCATGTGTTTTTCTGTGTGTTCTCCGTGTGCTTGTCATGGTTTCCTGGACATTCATGCTGTCACATCCACAGCAGTGCACACTGTCCCACATGCTTAGACTGGACATTCATGCTGTCACATCCACAGCAGTGCACACTGTCCCACATGCTTAGACTACTCTGTCTTTCCCTGACAGTAGACTCTTGTTTACTTCCTAAAGACTCAGACTTTATTAATATTAGCTAGATTTTTATTAATTATATTATATTAATTAATTTTATTTATATTTATTTATATAATATTAATTAATAATAACTAGATTATAGCATACTGAAAATTGCTGTTTGCATTGCTGACATTCCTGTCACTATGCATCAGTGTGTATAGATGTTTCCTTAATGTACTACAAAGTGACAATCTGGCATGCCCTAGTCCTCCAGAGAAAGACACTAGCTATGTTCACTGCACAGTTCCCAGTCTGCGACATACAATAATTTCCAAGCTGCTCTATCAAAGGCTTGGGGTGTTAGATGCAGGATGGGATCACATTTGCTTGTGCACCGCAGAAGCAACACCCTACTATCAAACTGTATTTTTCCATGTCTACTGGTGATTAAAATATAGTACCTTGTTTTCTCTTTAGATTGTATTATTTTTTAGATATGTGTAAAATTAGCTATATTTCCTAAGGCATGTCTTTTATTTTTATCTTCTTCAAACTTCATGTAAGGCTAGAGAATAATGGCATTTTTTAATAATAATTTAATTTAATCACAATGTACTTTATTGTCTCTCCCTCCATCCCTCCCCCTCCTTCCCTCCCCTTTCCCTCCCTCTCTCCTTCTCTCTACCCATTATTGAATCTTCTATTTTATTCCTGTAAGACTTCCTCTCCCCAGGCTGCTTATTCCCTGTATCAGCCCCTCCTAACCTTGCACTTGCATCCTGCTGCATGAACAACAATCAGCCTCTAGAATGTCATGATCAAGTGTCTGACCGTGGAGCCAGTGCTCAAGGCCAGTCCACTTTAGATCTTATGACCCTTAGTTGAGACCTGCCCATTCTGACTGAGTGCCCCACATCACTTCTGAGTCCTAGGCTTGCTGGCAAGTCTGCACTGCCTCCTCTGAGCTCTGAGATGTTCTGTAGGTAAGTTATGGATGGTACTGTGTCTGTAGTGTTTAAATGAGTGCTATCCACCCCACTCTTCCTCCCTTATCTGGCCTTCCCATGGTTGCCTTTGTCAGCTCTATAATCAGTCCTGATGAGCCATCTTTTAACTACTAAGAGAACAATGGGGAAAGAAAAACTGGGGGAAACATGTTCCTGCTTTAGTTTATGAAATCTACTGACTAGATAAACAGAAGACCTGGGTTTGGTTTTCCACCAAGTGACACTTATATGCTATGGAGTCACAAAGCATATCAAATACAGGTGTGGAATTTTTAAATTTCCTATGAGTGTTTATTAGTAAAATAGATGATCAACTGGATGAGCCTAACTTGATCTTCTTTGCCCTTCAACTTTGCCCTCACTATGGTTATCTCTTTCATCTGCAGATGAATCATATATATTCTAATATTTAACACACCCAAATCACCCCTGAATAATTTTTAACAGGCATATGCTATGCAGACATAGCCAGAGAGCTGTCCCAGAGTGCAAACGATGCAAACATATCCACTTCAGGGGCAAGAAGCGATACCCACTCACAAATCCCAGCCTGTATACAATGATATCCCAATACACTGGTTGATGATAAAAAATAATGGGTGGGAATTGGAGGAAAAATATATAGTAGAGAAAACAACATAAAAACTTGAAAGACATTGCACAGAGCTTAAAAATTGTCTGACCACCAGCTGTTTATATGTGGTCTGGGCATTTTCTTAATGTTATCCTGTATTTAAGTGTATATAGGTTTAGCCAGAAGGGACAAAGATGAACATCAAAGTTGTTGCAATGCCAGAAGAAAATTATAGGGTGTTTCCGTGTTTGAAAGATCACTAGTTTTCACTATTGGTTTGGAGTGATGAATTGTCCAAAAAAAAAAAAAAACCTTAGAGATCTCTGACCAAAAACATACACTGTGCTTACAAAAAGTACAAGTTCAATGACTAGCTGCATCTATCATGAAAGATTAAATGTATTCAGTTTGGAAAATCTGACTTAGAGGAAGAGAAGGCATTGAAGTAGCTTTGAAAATATACTGTCAATATATTCTAGAGTTCCTTCTCTAATTCAGGTTTGTTTCAATAATACACACATACACACACACACACACACACACAATTAGGAAAGGCTTTTAATAATTTTATTTAGGAATGTCTAGATCAAACAATGACTTTGGATTATACACTACTGCTTTCTACTGGTAAGACATTGTGTTACAAAGTTCACACGGACTGCTTTCCAGGGGTCGCACACTCCCCACAATACTGTCTACACGGCCATGAGAAATAATACTTTGAAATGTCAACATTTCTAATGGCACAGAGTTTATTTCTAGCCTTCTAGAGTTGTATCTTACCCAATATTGGTAAGGTAAACTTTGGGAGGATAAAGTCCTTCTTAATCTCTAGGTCTCTTCAACAGAGAACACCTACAGCCTGAACAGCAAGACTCAAATTCTTTAGACTAAATGCTGTTCACAACCCTTGGTTAAAGTTATACAACAGTACAGACATGATTCCAACAGAATGGAAAACCAAGTGAGATATCCAGCTTCATGGACCACTACTACTGAATTTTGCCTTTTCTTTGAGGAGAAACTGGACCGTGGCCTATAGGCCACCTTAATGTCTCAATGTACCCCATTTAAATATATATATATATATAATTTAAAATATTATAAATATTTTAAATATTACAAATTATAAATTATATATAATTTGTGTGTGTGTGTATTCACTCTATCAGTTCTGTTTCTCTATAGAACTTGACTACCAGAGTTATTTAATGTATAGTGACTATCTACTCCATATTCTATGGAATGAATATCATCTCCATATCACAGGAAAAGAAATAAAAGGATTTCTACAGTGTCATAGTCAAGAAGTAGATCTCAAGTCCAAACCCTAGTCTCAAGCCAATTGAAGCCAATGCTCAGACATTGAAGCCATTATTCTTCTCATAGCTTATGGTCTCTAGGTGGAGCGAGGTCAGCTAATATACCGAAGGCAGATGTGACCTGGCTTTTTTCAGGAAGCAATTGAAGTGATGATGTCTGAACTCTGAAGATTATAAATAAAACTATCTCAAGTTTGTTATCTCTGCAATATCAAACATGGGGCTTGAATTAAGTGCTACTAGCAAATGTGTGTTGGCGGAGTAAGACAACTATTATTGAATTTTATCATTATTGTCTGTTTTGGCTAACTGGTGTATTTTCACTTTTGGATAATGGTAGAAAAGGCTAAACTTTCAAATAAAGGAAAAGACATCTCCAGCAACAAACAAACAAATGTCACCAGACATCTTCTGCTGCCTTTAGAGAATTGAATTCTTCCATCACGTTTTGCATTCATCTTTTCCCAACATTTCTTGAATGCTCCTTGCTTCACTATGTTTTGCCTTTTAACAGTGTCAAATCTATGAGTATGCCAAGTTAGTCACTGAGGTGGGGAAACCTATCACAATTAGCGGTTGCTCAGGGTAGGGGTGCCGTTTCTTCAGTGGTATAGCCACAGGTGCATTACTCATGCCCCGGTAAGTAACCTCCATCCCAATCTAATGCAAGCAACTCAATTAAATTCATAGGATCACACACCATAAAGAACACAGGAAAGTAGGGGAGGGGCTTGGGAAGACAAAACCCTCAGTGGGAAAGGAAACGGGATAAGAAATAGGAAAGCAGTGTATACATGCATGAAACTGTCGAGGAATTTAAAAACAATGTCTGCTCTCCTTTTTGTACACATGGTCTTGTTGTCTCTTTACAAATTGTTCTGCTGTTCTCAGCTGCCACCAGTTTTCATTTCACATACTTACCTGATCACTTTTGTTCCCAACCTCCCATCACTGATCTTCGTACCAACACATACTTTAGTGATACTTGTTGGTGTGCCAGCTGACAACAGGGGACATTTCTATGCCCACAGTCCCAAACTATGCTCACTAAGCATGTTTTTTTTTCATTTTCTATATAAGATATATTGTTTCCTGTCTTCTGCCCTTAGAAGACATTACAAATGTTCCATCATTAAACATATAATATAAGATCACACATTCATACATTTCCCATCTTTAAGAATGTATTACCTCTATTGCTCTATTCACAGCATGTCTTTTTTCCACTGTGCTTTTGTATGACTTCTTATAATTATATGTTAATGAAAATGTCATTAATTCTTCAACTACATGCTTTCATGTGAACTTGCAGATCAATTCTGTTGTCAGTAGGGGAAAAAAATCAAGTGATCAAATCTATTTTGAGTATACGTACTTTTATTATTATTTTCAGAGTCTTAGTGATAGTTTGTCTCTGTTACAGTGCTAATAGGCTGACCAAAAGCAAATTGGGGGAGGAAAGACTTTAGCTGGATTATAAGGTACAGTCCATCATCCTATCACACAGAAAAGGCAATCAGGAACTTGAAGGCAGGAACTGAAGCAGAGACCTCAGAAACTCAGCTCATTGGCTTGTTCCCTTGGATTGCCCAGCTTTCTTCCTTATGCAACTCAGGTCTACCTGCCCAGGCGTGGCACAGCTGACAATAGAGGGGCCCCTTCTGTGTCAATCATTAATCAATAAAATGCCACATACACATGTCCACAGGCCAATCTGATGGAGGTAATTCCTCAACTGAGAGTCCCTCTTCCCAGGTGTGTCTATATTTGGGTCATGTTGGCAAAACCCAACCATCATTGTCATGAATGGTTAAAATTGAAGAAAGAGTGCTGTCCTTGTGAAGTTATTTATACCCCATGACTCGGTTCTCTAAAAACTGTCAGGCTGATTGCCAAACACCTCAGCATGTATTCATTTTATAACACCATATCAGCCCTTCCCCTCCTCCCAGTAGCCCCTCACACAAGTACTCCCCCATCTTACTTTCCCCTTCTCTTTTGAAAAGAGGAATCCCCACTCTGGTTGTTTTACACACACACACACACACACACACACACACACACACACACACACACTATGAATACAATAGAATTCTAGAATTCACTTTCAAAACAATAAAGTACTTTCCCATTCACAGACACTAACTTGAACTAAAAGAGAAATAAATAACAAATGCGAATTATGTGTTATAGCAAAAGTCAAATATAAGATCTTTATTTTAAGTATAAGCACTGCTATAGCACATGAAAGTTATTTGTGTAAATTAGAGTGATGTGGGAATGCTTATAACAAAAAAGAAATGTTCTTGATAGGTCTGGAAAGATGGGTGTAATTCAAAGAAACACAAAACGAAGAGAAATGTATTCTGGGAAAATCAAAGAGAGGATTCAGGTGGAAATACCAAGCTGTGTGCACAGGGAGTGCAGCTTCCCAGGGTCTGATGGGATAGGCAAGAAAGCGTAAGATCTGACATAGAACCCGTGCACAGACGGAAGGGAAGATTCCAGGCAGCATATCAAAGTTACGCTCCACACGTAAATGGAGTCAGAATTCCTGTACCAGTCTAAGATTTGCTGAATCTCAAGTCCTTCCATTCCAGTGTCTATGGAGGGCCTGTTTCTCTGGAATGTAACCATTTTGAATCTACTTTTGTTTCCAAACAGCTTTCTCTGAACTCACCGTCTCATGTAGGACTCCCCTGGCTTTGTCTGCACACATGGTATGAAAATATACAAAATTCCTCAGAAAAAAAAAAGTTTGATAGAAAATTGTAAAGAGGGGGGAAAAAACCAATCTGTTCATGTTGAGATTTTACAAAGAGAAAAAACATTCACCGTAGAAAATAAGATGGAAAACAGAGAAAGCCAACAGAGGGCACTTTCATCTCTCAAGGAAGAACTTTGAAGAGTTAGCAACAGCAACAGCACCAGAAATATCAGGGAGAAGTGGAAGGATAGCACTGGAGACTGATAGGCTGAAAGTCTGCCAGCTGCCTTGTATTCATTCTCTCCATAAATGACTGTTCAAGATCTAGGAAGGACCAGGCCCTGCACTGAATGCTAGAACTACACAGGGAAAAAAAAATACAGATGAGCATAAGAGCTTCAGATATCCATAGATGGTGAGACAGACAAGGACTTATACACTCAGAATACAGTAAGATAAGTGATGGCTAAGACAGGGCATGAAGCCTATCCATGAGCTGCCACAGAAACTCTGGGGCGTTATCAGTGACATCTATTTGTGTGTGGTTATATGTGGGTGTGATTGTGTAGGTGTGGGTGTGTGCATGTGAGTGGCATGTTGTTTATTTTATACAAAACTGATGGCTAAGACAAATTTGTAGGTTAAATTGGAGTCATTTGAGTGAGCTGTTGGCACAGGAAGGACAAAGGGTGATCGCAGAAAAGGGAAGTGTGTTCAAAGCCCACAGGGCATGAAAGGAGAGAACTTCAGGGAAGGAGTAAATAGCACTCTGTGCACAGCTTGCTGAACTGGAAGGAGAAGTATCAACTGCCCTATCAGAAGCCCAGTGAGGAGCCACAGAAAGACAGGATCACCAGAGGTGTACTTTGGGTTCAGGAACATTCCCCTGGATTCACTATGCCAAAAGACTTATAGAGAGGTAAGCCAGGAGACAGAAGGAGAAACAGTAGGAGAAGCAATTGGGTAAGGGTCAAAACTAGGTGTCCAGTGTGACTAGAAGCGTGTAAACTAAAGACTAAAGACTTAAAATAGTGTTGGGGAAGGGGCCATCTTGTCACCAACAAAGATGAGCACGGGGTTTGTTTGCTCTGATGCACAAGGTGACAACCATGTTAGGGTACCAGAACGCATAGAGTTAGCAAATGCTACATGATTTTTATCCAGTAATGCTAAATGGACTAGGACAATTAAGATCTTGAGCATACCCTAGGGCTGGGAATGAGTGTGACATTCAGAGTGGAAGGTTATAAACTTTCCCAGATAAATAATTACACTGGAGCTCCCTGGGTTTGGCTTCCTATATCCAAAGATGGATTCACTAACACCCCTTACCTAAAGTAAAGGTGAAAAATCAATTTAAGAGGAAGAACAGAGGATGAGTTGAGAGGCCGGAGGGATGGCTCAGGGGTCAAGAATACAGACAACTCTTGCAGTTCATTTCCAGAGAGATTAGACACCTTCTGTTGTCTGTGGGTACTTCTGTGGGAATCCCCACACAGTCGCACATGCATACAAATAATTTAAATTTTTTTTTTTAAAAAGAATGGCTAAGTTGTGCTAGAAAGATCAATGAGTCAGAAGTTCAGGAAGGAAATAGAGATGATCAACTAGGAGAAAAGCCATTAACCACCACAGGTGGGTTATTTTAGTCCTGACTACATAGATAATCTCATGTAGATAGTGACATCAGCCAGGCAGTGGTGGCACACACCTTTAATCCAGCACTTGGGAGGCAGAGGCTAGCAGATTTCTGAGTTTGAGGCCAGCCTGGTCTACAGATTAAGTTCTGGGACAGCCAGGGCTACACAGAGAAACCCTGTCTAGAAAAACTCAAAAAGAGAAAGAGAAAGAAAGAGAAAGAGAGAGAGAGACATCATTATACATATTATAGAAGTATCATGGCTGGTTACTTTGCCTGTCTTGTTAACAGAATTTTATGCAAGGCAGTGGTAGTGGCACACCGAAGATTTTAGTAAATGTGCTGAGTGGATGATAGAGTTCATCAGCCTGGTCTACAGATTAAGTTCTGGGACAGCCAGGGCTACACAGAGAAACCCTGTCTAGAAAAACTCAAAAAGAGAGAGAGAAAGAAAGAGAAAGAGAGAGAGAGACATCATTATACATATTATAGAAGTATCATGGCTGGTTACTTTGCCTGTCTTGTTAACAGATTTTTATGCAAGGCAGTGGTAGTGGCACACCGAAGATTTTAGTAAATGTGCTGAGTGGATGATAGAGTTCATTAATAGCACTTCACAGACATCTCCAGGTAAAGAGGGAAAAGCACCAAAGACCAACAAGAAAATATTGTTTTAGCTTAATTTCGAAAGATAGTACTGATAACCTTGATGAGAAGAAGTGATGTGGCAGAGAGAAGGAACCATTTTATTGAGGTAACAGTACAGTGACTGTAAGTAACATAGGTCAAAGTTCCCAGTTTCATGGCACAGTTCCTTCCTTGTTACATCAATGGGTGGCATTTAGTGCACCAGCCTGGCAGATGCAGAGGAACCAGAACATCATGCTGCACTATATGGTGTGTGCAAGTACAGACTTTGGCTTTGAGCCTCAACCTTGTATTAATTTAGCATACAGATACTTGGAGAAGACAGTTGCCCACACACAGTCAGATAAAAGGGCAATTATTCCAATAGTACCTACCTGTTAAAATTTATAAACTAATAGAAATGTACATTTCTTTAAAATGTTATATGTAACAATAGGTTTTCTTTCTGCAGGCTCATTTGGCCATTGGGGGGGAAAATCTGTCTATAAGGAAGGCAGAAGTATTGTATAGATGGGTCACATAAGTTCGTAGCACTTACAGTATTCACTCTTGACCACTTCATTAGAAGGAAAGCTGGAAGTAGAATGGTATGTGCCCATTCCAAACTGGCATTCCTTACAGTACCCCACATAGCAAGCCTAAACCACAGTTGAGTCACATTCAAGAGCATGGCTAGGGCCCGTGGAGTACAAACTTTCAGTCTGGTGATTTAAGTAGCACAGATCTTCAGCCCAGTGACCCAGTGCTGTTTCAGAGCATTGTGGAATGCTGGGTGTGAATTCTCAGGCCAATGCTATGCTTTTCCAGAACAGTAGGCACCAGCATCCCTTAGTCTGCATTTTGCGCAAGGAAAGTATTTGCAGTGAGGCCACATCGGAGCATCTCAGTCCGAGACTTCTACCCACTTGCATTTTACCCATCAGAGCTGGATGACATCATGACATACACACTCATCACTTCTTTGAAAAACACAATGGACTTCTAGAAATCCTATAAAATAAAAGTAAGCTGACTTTTCTCTCATTCAGCCACAAATCCCAGAAATATGACTTGATAGGAATTCCTCATGAAAACACAGCTTTGTCCTGTAGAGGAGAGGGGTGGTTTATCCCAGTTTGCTAGCTGGAAAACTGATTATGCTACTTGCCTGTCCTGGTCCTCAGTTTCCTTATAAACCAAAAGAAAATAAAGACCTTGTTTCCCCTTCTGCCACTAAATTAATTGGGTATTTTAAATATCAAGATGCAATTAACATATATTTTAAATTTTGAATACTGGAAATATAAAAGACAAAGGTAAATGATAACATCAAATCACAGTAAGACTTGACAAAGTTGAGGGTGGGGTGGTAGGAACTCATTTAAGATTCAAGTTTTCATATCTCTTCCTCCTCTCTCTTCCTCTCTGAGGTTTCTTGAGTCCTTATTCATTTACTCAAGAAAGCTTAATTTAGCTTTGGTTTGATTCAGAGTCTTCAGTATTGGTTAAGCGAGCCCTTGGTGCCTCTTAAATGCCACCTTCTGTTTCCTGGGCAAGAGTGCCTGGGCTGGCAGAATCCCACAGCCCAGCAGGGCAACAGTGGTTATGGGAGGAGCTGCTGAGGGGGTGCTGTTTCAGCTCCTGAAATTAGTGCCTAGAGAGCTGCAAATTCCAGTCGTCTCTGATCAGATGGTCCGGAACTGGAAATGACAGGAGTGAGAAGTTCATGAAAGAGAAGGTTGCAACCCCAGGGGGAGCTGGCACAGGAGCCCACCCCTGTGCACAGGCTTAGAAAGGAACACTTCCTCTCTGCTCTGCCTGGGTCTCTACCTCCAGCTCCGGCTTCCCTTGGCTGTGGACACTAACTAAACTGTGCCTAGATGGTGTGAAAGCAGTGGCATCCCTGCCACATCCATGGCCAGTCTCTAGAACACTCCAGTTTCCTCTTCCACACTTTTCTTCTGTTTCTGTGTTCTCTCTGATTCTTAGTCTTCTACCTCTGTACATACTTCAGAAACATTAATGTGCCTTTTGGAATGTCAGACAGGGAATAAACCAAAAACTGAATGTATAAATGAAATCTTTGGTTTTCACACTGCCAGAGGAGGGCATGGTGTTTTGTACAGCAGAGCAGCCAGGTAGAGACAATGAGCTTTGTTCTGTTTTGTTTTGTTTTGAGGCAAGAGTTACTCTGTAGCCAGTTCCCAGCTGTCCTGGAACTCACTCTGTAGACCAGGTTAGTCTTGAACTCAGAGATCTGCCTGCCTCTGCCTCCACCATGCTTGGATTAATCTATGAGACTTCTCTCCCCATGTGAACCTGTCATGGTCATTCATTCAGTGCCAGACTGCATCATATAAAAGTACAATCTTCAAACAGAAAGGGATAAGTTACATACCATATGTCAGAACTGTAGTCAGCTTTTAGTATCTCTCCTCTTTTGAAATAAAATAAATATTTGTCTCTAAATATTCACCATTAGCACATAACCCAATCTGGCTGCAAAGAGAGAACTGGTGATTCCTGGTGATATGGCAAGGATCTGGTATAAATATGACAGGCAGTTGAGGGTTAAATTCTTTTGCTTCTTAGTTGACTTCTTAGGAGGAAGGCCTGAGTTATCTACATCATGATAAAGGTCAGAAGAGAATTCTAACCAGACTTAGTGGCTGGTGAGGGAAACATCTGTTAATATCAGTTAACTGACATTCTTTTTTTAATTAGATATTTTCTTTATTTACATTTCAAATGTTATCCCTTTTCCTGGTTTCCTCTCCGAAAATTCCCTATCTTCTATTCCCTCCTCCCTCCCCCTGCTCACCAACCCACCCACTCCTGCTGCCTGTCCCTGACATTCCCCTACACTGGGGCATAGAGCCTTCACAGAACCAAGGGCCTCTCCTCCTATTAATGACCAACTAGGTGATCCTCTGCTACATATGTAGCTGGAGCCATGAGTGGTTTAGTCCCAGGGAGCTCTGGGGGTACTGGTTAGTTCATATTGTTCCTCCTATGGGGCTGCAAACTCCTTCAGCTCCTTGGGTCCTTTCTCTTGCTCCTCCATTGGGGGCCCTGTGCTCAGTCCAATGGTTGACTGTGAGCATCCATCTCTGTATTTGTCAGGCACAGGTAGAGTTTCTCAGGAGACAGCTATAATAGGCCTCTGTCAGCAAGCACTTCTTGGCATCCAAAATAGTCTCTGGGTTTAGTGACTATATATGGGATGGATCCCCAGGTTGTCTCTGGATGGTCATTCCTTCAGTCTCTGCTCTACACTTTGTCTCTGTAACAAAAAAAAAAAAAAAAACAAAAACAAAAACAAACAAACAAACAAACAAAAGAATCCCCCTAACTGACATTCTTAAATAAAAGAACAAACAGACATGTAGAATCTCCCCAATTCCCAAACTGTGCCTACACACCCAGCAAATAGGTAATGTTGACATGGCAATAGAGAGATGTTCAAGACCCACAGACTCATACAGCCCTGTCTAGCCATGTTTACTTTCTTCCATCCTGGCCTGCTTATGAACAATAGGCCCTTAGATATTTGCAAACACTGACACTTCATCTTTCTGGGATGCCTTTTTTTCTCTAATGTGTTGGGTACTCTCCTACCGACTCTTCAAACCCAACTCAAGTATTATTTGTCATTTATGATGACTGTTTTCAACAGACATTCAAGCAGAGTTAAAAGTTATAAGGTGATACCAAACAGGTAAGTAAATTGGATGTTTGTGGTGTTAAATTTTGAAGATTGTTGTATTAAACATTGTGAAAAGAACTTTCTATAACTGTCATGATCTTTGGAGGCCCAAGGCAAGGAACTCAGTCCTGAACACACGTCTCTGTGAAGCACAGAAGACATTCCGTCTGAAATCTCACAAAGCAAAACTCCAGTTTCAGGAATGGAACATTTAAAAGGAAAACAAGCAGCCCCGTATGGGGAAGGAATAAGTACCTCACACACAAGAAAAGAATGCTAATCTCTAGTTGTCTCTGCCTTTAAAGAAAGCTTGCCTGTGCTTCCGCCCTGCTTAATTTATGTAATGATATGAGGAGCTACCACTGACTTCCTACAGTTAAGGTAAGGAGCCATTGTGGGGGGCAGGGAAAAGCTTACTTGGTCCTTCACTAGTCCTATGAACAAAGCTTTCTTTTAGATCTCTCCTTTACATGACCACACACACACACACACACACACATTGAAGTTGAGTCTGAAGACACAATTTCACAAGAGATGAAAGTTAGAATTTGACATAGAAGGAAAAAAAAACAGCCTTGTCTGGGCAGGAATGCTGAGGCAGACTGAACATGTGTTTATGAGCACAGGCAATGATGACTTACGCATGTCTGGAGACGGCAGAAGTGTGTTTATTTTTCTTTGCAATCATCTCTATGTATTTTTGAGGTGTGGGAATTTGTGGATCCTAGCACATAGGAGGAGGAAAAGAAAAATGAAACTGAGGAAAAGAAAGAGGAGGAGGAGGAAAAAGAGTGGAGAACAAGGAGGAGAAGGAGAGGAGGAGAAAAAGGAGGGGGAAGGAAAGAGAACAAGGAGGAGAGAGGAGGAGAAAAAGGAGCAAGGGTGATGGGGGCAAGGGAGGAGTTGTTTGTGATGTCATATTTTGAAGACTACTACATTTAGCCTGGTGACAGAACTTTGTATGGTTGTCTTGACTATTTTGGATTATAAGTGGGAGTCGATGCCAAAGTCAGAGTCTGCTGTCCAAATGAGCCGAAGATTTGGATGTCAAATGGAGCATAATGTCCCAAGTATTTTTCTGTCTCGTTCTAGCCACATTCGGTCTTTCCCAATGGCACTGATACCTCTAAGTGAATGTAGTTCCTTCTTCCAAATATTGACCAGGTTTCCAAGTATATAAAAAAGAACTCTGGGATCTGTGTGTCCAAGGGGACACAGGATAAAGAAGAAAGAACAAACCTACAACAGTTCTCAAGGTATGCTCTTGAAGGAAGGCATCATGAAGCCCACCCCACACAGAGCAGACCTATCTTTAATGGCTGCCCAGCTTAGCCATTCTTACAAACACCAAGGCAGAAATCCAGAGCAGGGACTTTATATCCAGAAACCCTCTCTAGAAGACACAGCCACAAAGCCTGCTGGGTCAGGGGAGGAAAGGAGGAGGAGCAGGTTTGATGGGGTGAGCTTCGTGACTCTGGTAGACCTGGTGCACACTGTAAAACTGCAAGCCTCCAGGCGAGGCAGCACAAAAGGGCCTTATGCACTCTTCCCTGGCACTGTCTGAATGAGAATAAGTTTCACCAAGACCCAGCAGGCAGGAAGGGTGAACAGCATCCTTTAGAACTAGAAGTAAAGGAGAGGGGATGGGGCGGGAGCAGTTTACCTCTGAATGCCATGCACACTGCCTCTGAAGAGCTTCCTCATATACTTGAGAACCTGGTCAATACTAGGAAGAAGGACTGACCCTCACTTAGAGGTCTCAGTGCCACTGGGAAAGACGGAATGTGGCTAGAACGAGACAGGAAAATACTTGAGACATTAAACTCCATTTGACATCCAAACCTCCAGCTCATTTGGACAGCAGACTCTGGCTTTGGCATCAACTCCAATTTATAATCCAAAATAGTCAAGAGTGGACCAGGCTGGCACAAAGAACATGCTTTCTTTGATTCTTTGTTTGCTTTCTAATGGATGGAAAGAGAGAAAATAAAGTCCTAATCTTTCAGCATCACTGAAATTCTGTTATTAATGAACAAGAGCCTGAAAGGCACGGCGCTCATTAGAGACTTCTGTGGAGAAGTCTGGGGTGCTGGATGGGAGAAGGAAATGGAAAGGCTGCCAGTTAACAGCAAGGTCATCTAAATCATCACACTTAGGAGGACTGGAAAAACAAGACAGCATGTTAGCCTCTGCAGAAAAATAACAGTGAAAGAAAGCTTTTATTGAGTATATACGTGCAATGTCTTAAGTCAGGCTGCTAAATAAACAGCTGCTGTTGATACAGAAAAGAAGATAAACAGATCTTCATAATGCTCAGAAGGACAGGGAGGCTGTTGGGTAGAGGGCATTTGGAATTCTAGGTCACCTAATCAAACACACCCCTGGTAGAGTCAACTTAGTCATAATCAATCCATGACCCTCAGTCTGTGGCAAATTCCAGGCCCAACCTCTTTACAACAACAGTGCTTAGCATATCAAAACTTTTAGGGGCTGAGGATATAATTCAGGTAAATATAGTGCTTGCTTGGCATGCACAAGGCCCTGGGTCCAATCTCCAGCATCAAATAAACTGAACATGGTGCTGCAAAACTGTAATGCCAGCCAACATTAGTGAGGCACAGGCCAAAGGGTAAATTCAGCCTCATCCTCAACCATGTAGTGGGTTTCAGGTCAGCTTGGGCTACAAGAGACTCTATTTCAAAACTAGAAATGTATTAATGGACGAGGGACTGTGCTCATTTGTGGGAAGACACAAAAGCACTCCACCCCTCAAAGGACTTCCCCTGTATTTGAAGAAACCAGGTCAAAACGTGTAAAAAAATAACAAACACTGTAGTTCCCAACAAGGCAGGAAGGCTGAAAGTCCAAATGGTGATATATGTGTGGGAGCTAAAGGGAAGGCAAGCTGCCAGGGTGTAGGGTATAGGTTAATGAGACTACTCAGACATGAAAGTACACTTGAGCTGAACAGAGTTCAGAAGGCCATGCAGTCAAGATTCTGAAAAAGGGAAAAAACGAAAAACTCAGGAGGTGGTGGCTTGTCTGTGGTAGCACAGTGACTAATGGTTCCTCAGGGGGACTTAGTACTTGGAATCTGCCTCCCTCGTGTTACTGGCAAGTTATTTAACCTCTCCGCATCCAGTTAGATCTTGAGTAAAATAGAGATGTCAACATTAAAATCACTCACTTACTGAGTCAAATAAATCTAGGAGTCCCCAAAGTTAACTTTGAAGGACATGTAGAGGACATTGACTTCACTGTCCCCTCTAATGTGCAGTTCCCTGCCACTACTGCACTAACAAGCACAAACTCTCAGGAGAATCCAGCAATGGTGTTCTTTTCTTTCCCTCTGATCTGTCAGTATCCTTCATAAAACATAACCTCAAAGGACAGCCATTCACATATAGACATATATATATATATATATATATATATATATATATATATATATACATATATATACATATATACATATATATACACATATATATATACATACACACACATATATATATACATACACACACATATATATATACATATATATATATATGTTTTATGTTTCCATAACAAAGATCTAAAGACAGTTTTTTCCTAGCTTCAACTCTACCACAGTTCATTCTTTCATTTTCAGTGAGAATTTCAGACCTGCATATGATGCATTCTGATCAAATTGACCTCACTTCCTACCCATCCAATTTAGAAACAGATTTTCCTAACTTTTCATATATTTCTTATGTTTTCTCAAGATTTATTTGTACTATTTTAAGAGAGAGAGAGAGAGAGAGAGAGAGAGAGAGTGTGCAGGTGCCTGGGAGATGAAAGATATTGGACCTTTCTGAAGCTGGAGTTACCGGATTACATGATACGGTTAATATGGATACTGGGGATCAAGGTTGGGTCCTCTGCAAGCACAGGATTCACTCTTATGCACAGCCATCTCTCAACTCCTAAGTTGTTTTGTTTTAATCCACAGTTTGCACGTTTGACTAGATCATTGCCATTAGTTCAAACCAATTACACAGAAAGTCTCCTAAACACTTGACAGATCTCTTGAAGTAGGCTTCAAAATATCATGTTCTTTCTCATTTTCAGGGATCTGCAGTGTGCTTTAAGGATTCAGAGAGGCAGGATGTGAGGCCGAGTCATTAACTGTCTCACACAGAGTTACTGGAAACCTCACTTCCTGCTTAGGTGTTCCTCTTGGACATAGGGAAGCATTAACATCACACACACACACACACACACACACACACACACACACACCAGTTGCTTTTGTTAATCCTCTCTGTCATTTAGCTGTTTTTTTACTTACTGAGCCAAATAAATCTAGGAGTCCCCAATGTTAGCTGTGAAGGAAACAGAGAGCATTTAACTCGCTGCCCCCTCTGATGTGCAGTTCCCTGCCACTGTAGCACTAAGGCAAACTAGGACTATCCGTTACTTTTAGCTCAGCAAGATATAACTCAAGGACTGTCCCTCCCATGAACAAATGTAGATGCACCCAGAGCAGTAAGACCTGTGATGGAGGAGATCTCACCTGCACAGCCACCTTCCACAAAGAAGCCATCGCTCTATTCTGACTCAATGCCTACTATTGTCATTCATTAGGAGACAGGACTCAGATGGCTCTAATTTGGAATGATGTACAGTATGGTATGTAAAAGGAAGAAGAGTCCAACCAGTGGAGGCTGAATGTGGCACTGTCTATTTTTCCAGGGAAATGCTTGTGACACTGAAGTCTCAGACCCCAGCAACAAGAAGATGGGATGGGGGATGGGAGCAGGCCTAGATGATGGTGCCTCCAGACTAGTTAATGGGAAGATTATGCCTTCTATCCAACGTAGTGAGTCAGGGATTGCCAAAGGCTTTGCCAAGGATGAAGTGCTGATGAGGTGTTCGGCTACAGATCATCATTTTCCGCCTTTGATTCACTAAAGTATAAATAATCAAAATGATACATAAATTTAAATGCTGGTGTCATGTAGTTATTTTTGAGGAACGGCCACAAATCTGAGATCTGGCATTTAACAAACAGCTCAGGCTGCCTTCTGAGACTAAACACACAGTGTGTTTTTCCAGGCTGTAATTTGATAAAAAACAAAATGTCTTTTGAAAGAGGACAAGCCTGTTGCTTGAAAAGTCACTTGAAGAAAAGTGTCCTTACTCAACTGGAATAAGACCTAGACAATCTACCACACTTGCTGGCTGGCCCTGATCTGCCCCAGCATCCCTTGTTACGCTCAGCATTCCATTGTCCTCTTACAGGAACTTGTGCCTTCTACTCAGCTGGCTCTGGGAACGAATCAACTCTGCTTGGCCACTCTGACTGCAGTTTGCAAACATCTAGGGGCTGGAACTCTTTATTCTCTTTCAAATGATCCAAACACAAAAGGCCAAAGGCCATTTGCACTATCTGTTGAAGTTTACTGATCCAGAACTTAGGCACATTTGTACTTGCTTTAAAAAAAAATAAAACAAAAGCACAAATTAGGAGTCAAGCATTATTTGACATATTTACAGATCCCTAGAGCATCTGAATTAATAAGCAAGGTTGGATTCTCTAATCCACAACTCATCCATCCTTCTGAGATGTGTCATGTTTTCTACTTGATGTAGATGGAAGCTTTTCTCAAGGAATTATGGGTGAGGTTCTACCATTTTACCAGAACCCAGCAAGTGGTCCCCTCTATAGGATTAGTTACAATGAGGAGTTTGAGTTACATTTAATAAAACTTGTGTGCTTTTATCTTAAGATCCACTGGTCTGTCACATGTTTTAAGTGAATCTTTTGCTGATAAGTAATTTTAATAAGACTATATATATTTGTCATTTATACTTGTTCCCTTACAATATCCAAAAGGTTCATAAAGGTCTGAGGCTCCATCATCACTATAAGGTCTTAAGATCTAGAGACCTTTTGAGCTCATGGTGGCAGGTGCAAGTTTTCAAACTTCATGACCTTTCCTTTATATGTGCGTTTTGACACTAGTAATAGCTATTTTCATTATTTTTCTTGAGATAGGTTCACTTTTCATATTTTGAGAAAATGTGTAACAAAGTATTAAAATCCATGGTTTGATGATCAGGTTGTTTTCTAGATAATAATGGAATTCTATGAAAAATAAAGCTAGTTAGATGACCATCTAAATAGCCACACAAGAACGTCCCATGGTCATAATCACCATACCCTGGCATGGCACAAGAGGAGTGCCTATGTCCAGCACAGGGACTGTTGAACACCCAAAGTGAAGAAGTAAATTTAATAATTATCTGGCTACTTAACCCAAGTTGTGAAGAAAATAAGCCATTTTATTTCTGTTTATAAATTTATTATGTATTTTATTATGTTGAATTACAAAGTACAGTCTGGGGTGACTGCCTTAACTCAGGCAAAGGTACTAGCAGTTTTTAACCACATAGCTTTTACTTTCCTGGGAGAAAAGGTAATAGTGTGGAAGTTAGGTCATAGAGCTAGTTAGAGCATTACAGATATGGTTAGAGCTTGAAATTATCAAGGAAATATGACAGAGAGCCACAGAAGTCCAAGAAAAGTTTGAGATTTCTTTTTCTAGAATATTTTCTCAAAAATTTCTAGCTAAAATATTTTGAAGCTTAATTAAACATAAAAAGGAAGAATGCATAAATTTGTACCAGCAACCAAAAGCTTTTTATCTGGCACTAACATGTACCACAAAACATTTCAGTCAATGGTAGACCACGCTCAAGTTAGTCATCCCTAAAGCTCATCCTGGTGGTTAAAAAGTGCTATTGTTCAGTGACATCATGGCCACCATACTGTCTTAATGTGCTGCATTTCACACATGCACATGATGCTAATGTAGACAAGCCTACCACATTACTAGACATAGGAAAATACATCACTTGCAGTTATTCATAATACACAGTGCATGATAAAGATATGTGGCCATGTTAGTGGTCAGTATATTTGCTGCACTATTCCTTGTTATTATTACTCCTACTTATTTTTAACAAAGGTTAATAAAATACACTTGCTGCAGCCTCATAAACTGTCTTGTTAACTTCACCTTTTGATGTATTTCCTGGTATCAAGAAGTCACAGTGAATGGCAGCATATACAGAAACTAGAAGATGGGTTCCCAGTACTAAGAGGGGGAAATGGACACAAGCTCCCACCCCCAAACCAGAAGCTATATTCAATTACCAACCAGTTGCAAAACAAAAATCAGTTTTCTCTAAAGGAGTCTGTCAGCTAGGGTTTTATTGCTGTAAAGAGACACCATGACCGTGGAAATTCTTTGAAAGAAAAGCATTTTACTGGGGTTGGACTACATACAGAGTTTTAGTCTATCATTATCATCATCATCATGGCAGCACAGGCAGACATGGTGTTCGAAAAGTAGCTGAGAGTTCTGCATCCAGATTGGCAGGTATCAGGATAAAGACACAAGAAGCATACAGAAAAACATATGGACCAGAAAAGAAAGTGCCCTCACCACATAATGATAAAAACATTAAGCATAGAGAACAAAGAAAGAATATTAAAAAGCTGCAAGGAAAGATGCCAAGTAACATATAAAGACAAACCTACTAAAATGACACCTGGCTTCTTAATGTAGACTCTAAAAACTTGGACAGATGTGTTGCAGATTCTAAGAGAACACATATGGCAGTCCAGACTACTATACCCAGCAAAACTCTCAACAACCACAGTTAGAGAAAATAAAGTATCCCATAATAAGGGTAAATTTAAACAATATCTATCTTCAAAAGCGTCCCTACAGAAGGTGCTAGAAGTAAAATTTCAACATAGTGAGGCTAACTATATGCATTAAAAACACATAAAAAAATAATCTCATACAAGAAAACCAAAGGGACACACCACCACCACCACCACTACCATCACCATCACTGAATGTAGAGAGTTTGAGTTAGTTCCTGCATGGAGCCTTCACACCTATGTTCTAGTCTCTTTGATGCAGGAAGGTATTCTGCAGGCTATAGAAAGAGAAACCTTGACACCAACTCAGTCACAAAATTTTCTACCTACAATCTGTCCGCCTGCAATATGTGCTGGGGGGCAATGGTGGCACAGAACTTGTGGAGTGCCCAACCAATGTTTAGTTTAACTTAAGGCCTTGAGAGAGAAATTCTAAATTGGAGGTCTCCACCAGCTCCCTTCCCTCACAGGGATTCCTGCAGAAGAGGGAAGAGACTATTGTTGGAGTCAGAGGGGAAGGAGGACAACCAGGAGAACATGACCCACTAAATCAACTAAGCAGTGCTTATATGGGCTCACAGAGTTAGCTAAAGCAGCAAGCATAGGGTCTGTATGTGTCTGCCCAAGACCTCTGGGTATATGTTATGGTTGTTTGGCTTGGCCTTAATGTGGAAATCCTTACAGTGAGAAGTGAAATCAGATATGCCTCTGACTCCTTTGCCTGTTCCTAGGACTCATTTCTTTCTGTTGAGTTGTCTTGTCCAGCCTCAATGTGAGATCTTTGCCTTGCCTTATTGTATCTTGTTTTGTTGTATTTGTTTCTTGACTCTTAGAGGCCTACTTCGTTCTGACAGGAAGTGAAGAAGGAGTGGATCTGGGGAATAGGAAAGGTAGAAGGTAGCTAGGAGGAGGAGGTGTGCTTAGGATATATTGTATGAGAGGAAAATCTATTCTCAACAAAAAAGAAAAAATATTGTCAATAAATTTTTTAAAAAGAAGTCACAAAGAATGACACATCATATACATAAACTATCCAAGTTTATGCAAATATACATTATAACACATTGCTAAAGCCAATAAAAATATTTAGATATATAAATGATATATTTCCAGTCTTATGCCTGGTCTTCTTACATCACTCCTCTGTCCATAATTCTTGATTACTTAAACTTCTCCATGCCTCAGACCTCACAATTGCAAAATGAAAATAATAACTGCACATAAAAACATCTCATTGTTCCACAACACAAGTTTTCATTGCCAACATTTATGACTCATAAGTGTGAAGTCATTCATAATGTCTTTTCGTGTTAAAAATACAACTGCCTGGGGTGTGGTCAGGTATATAACAAGAGATTGAGACAGGAAAACTGCTGTTAGCTCAAAACCATCCTGAGCCACATGGAGAATGTCCATAAGTCTAGGCTGACGAGCAAAACTCCATCTCAAAATGTATTTCAGTAAATTCATATGTAATATGTATGTAAATCACATAATTTTTTTAATGTCTGCCATTATATTGCGGTACTATAGTTCTTTCTGAGAGAAGTTTTAAAAGTTTTAAAAGAAAATAAATTGTGGCCAGGCAAGATTTGAAATGAAATGTGAAGAACCTTCAAGTTTACACCTGCTACATTTTTATCTGTAGACAAAGGACAAGGCTAGCTCCTGGAATTTGTTCAAAGTGATTGACTAACACAGGGTGATGAAAGTTACCCAGAAGAAGGTTGGGAGTTTCATTATGCGGCTTAAGACTTTAATGATTGAATCTCAGAAGGTGTTGCTCTTGACATTTTCCTTTATTAGAAATATTTTCAAAGAGCCAAGGAACACTAGCATTAGCAAAAATATTTAATTTTGCCGAATATTACTCTGAGCATCAGTGGTCATGGGATGAACTACTGCTCAGTGTGAATTCCTAAATCTGAATGAAGGCTTTGAAATGGAGCAAAAACCTCACAAAAATGTTGCCTTTCTTCTGGTGTGAACTTTTAGAAATGCCTCTGCCCATGTTTACATAGTTTTAGAGGGGCTCCATGGTTTATGATCAGATTAGCCTCTTTCCCTCCCAGGGCCTGACTCTCAAGTCCACATGTGGAAATGGTCTCGGTCTCCAAGAGCAGCAACTGTTGCTTCAGAAGGGAGAAATCAGACCCTAATAAAAGACAGCCGAGCTGAAGGAGGCCAGGTTTTAGATGAGATCTTTTTGAGTACACTTAATGACACAAAGATTTGAGTCATACCATAGCACTATTTGAAAATAGATTCTCCCATGCCCACTCACCTGAACACCAAGAAAACATCAATATAAGCTTCAGGCAACAACTGCTATATTAAAAATAAAAATGCAGGATGCACAGACCTTGTCTCAAAACAAAACCAAATACTAAAAACTGAGAATGGTAACATGAACATGGAAGATGGTGTGTGCTTTAATCTAAGCAGGTTATGGATACTGACCTAATGACATTTAAGTTGGGGCTAGGTGCATCCTCTCCCACTGAGGCCAGACAAGGCAGCCCAACTAGAAGAACATAGCCCACAGACAGGTAACAGTTTTTGGGATAGCCCCTGCTCTAGCTGTTCAGGACCTACATGAAGACCAAGCTGCATATCTGCTACATATGTGCAGGGAGGCCTAGGTCTAGCTCAGGCATGCTCTTTGGTTGGTGGTTCAGTGTCTGAGAGCCCCAAGGGTCTGGATTAGTTGACTCTGTTAGTCTTCCTGTGGAGTTCCTATCCCCTTATGGGCCCACAATCAATCCCTCTACTTTTCCATAAGAGGCCCCAAGCTCCATCTACTGTTTGGCTGTGGGTGTCTGCATCTGTCTGAGTCAGCTGCTGGATGGAGCCTCTCAGAGGACAGCCATGCTAGACTCCTGTCTGCAAACATAACAGAGTATCATTAATAGTGTCAGGGATTGGTGCTTGTGGATGGGATGGGTCTCAAGTTGGGCAAGTCATTGGTTGGCCATTCCCTCAGTTTCTGCCTGCATTTCTTGAAAACAGGATAAATTTTGAATCGAAGGTTTTGTGGGTGGGTCGATTTCCCTATTGCTCCACTGGGGTTCCTGCCTGGCTACAGGAGGTGGCTTCTTCAAGTTCCACATCCCCAATGCTGTGTGTCACAGCTAAGATCACCCCCATTGACTCTTGGGCACCTCCCTTATCCCAGGTCTCTGGGTGACATTTATTTTGACAATGTTTTATACAGGCTATGATAATAAAAAGAAGAGCTGCCACAGAGGGTGACACATTCTAGGAAAAGAAAGTGACCAGTGGGCAGGAGGCTCTTAGCTAGAAAAGGCAAGATTATGAAGTATTGCTATCACCAACCCCCTACCCCCCCACACACACATCAGCAATTATGTGTCTTCAAATGCATACATAAAGACATGTTAGACAAGGTGGTAGTGAGTAGAGAAAGGGATTCGGATTGGAAGTAGCTCATTTGAATAGAGCTCAAGGAACTGCAACCTGCTGTGTTCTGGAATAGATGATGCCATTCTTGCCTGGTCTCTACAAGTCTCTTTGAGTGCAACTTAAGCCTAGTATAAAGAAAGGGAAAGCTGGAAGCAGTATTTCACTTTTATAACTTTGAGAACGTTTCTTGCCATCTAGTATCTGGGGTTCTGCCCATGTTTGTTTTTGCACCTCCTTGGGCTACACAGCAACCCTGCCTTCTGCAGGCCAAGGCCAGAGAGAATAAGGGATGCAAGTTCCAAAGAGGCTGACAGCGCCAGACTCTGAATATAAAGCGACATCTCTCTTGTCCACTCTCTTGGTGACAAGAAGAGTAATGTTCTCCACAATGTAACATGTGAAACTCTGCCAAGCTTTCACTAAAGATAAGCAAGTGTCCAGCCCTGGAAGATTTGGGAGGACACAGTATCCTAGAACACAAGGCATGCTGGGAGGCTTACTCCTCATTTACTTATGTGGCTCCAGTAAGCTCTGACCCCTCTCCATTATCCTTTCTCCATTTCCTACGTCTCTACACATCCCAATAGCAATATTTAAAAGAAGTAAAAATGGTGGGGAGTTCAAGATTAGTTCATAAAATAAGAAATAGTTAGACTTTCCACTAAAAAAAAAGTAATAGAAAAATGTGACCTTATTATAGTAGAGTTACAGGGTCGTTGTGAGCTGTCACTTACCACACATGTCTTGCTGTAGTTCTTGTCACTTTGTGCATACTGTCTCCTGGATGTGGATCTGATTCACCCAAAAAAAGATAACAAAGCCAGCCTATGTGTTAGCTCTTGAAGACTGGTCTGGGTTAAGTGTCGAAATTAAGACAATAGTAACATGAAAGCTATTAAAGACCCCATTAGAATTGAAGTGTGATATTTTAATATTCATCTCTTTAAATGTGTTGATACTTATCTTCTCAATGTTCTTAGTATCTCTGCAGTGGGCAATTATGCCTACTTTAAACATATTTGAAGCAAGTTACCTAGAGAATCAAAAAACAAACCAAAAAAAAAAAACAAAAAGGAAAACAAAACAAACAAACAAATAAACATAAACAAAACTAGAACTGTGTCCTATAACTCCTCCTTCCATCCCCAACCTTTTTTACAAGCCACTGCTGAGAAATCTCAAAAGCCTATCATCCTGACTCCTTTCAGGAAGCATTGTTTGGATGCTACCTTCTCTTTAGAGGGCTGTGATGACTCACAAACGCCCTTCAGTTCAAAGTAAATCCCACAGTCACAGCTGTCCAGACCCACAGCTGCAACATTCCTCTGACGTTCATGGCAGACCTAGCACATGGTCAGACATTTTCTAAGAGTGGGGACTATAGAGGTGACGTATGGGCTTATAGTATTGGAAGAGAATGAATATCTCCATGGCCTTCCACTGATCAGTCTCATTGGCACTATACAAGCTTTGGAGACCAGGCCCCCACTACCTAGAACTGTAAAGTTTGAATAATGAAAGGAAAGGATTAAAGATGATGATTGGGTTGGGGTTTGGGGCTGTTTGTGGTTGAGTGTTTTTAGTTTTTTGTTTGTTTCGTTTTGGATTGGATGAGTCAAGTCCAAGTCCAGGAGATCGGAACACAAAGTCTCATGAACCTGGCATGTGTGCTATGTGGCCAGCAGAGTGTTGGGGAAGCACAGCTTAAGAAGACCCCTGAGAATCTATGACTCTACTGTAATATGGTCACATCTGTGACTCTATGACATTAAGTACATAGACAGAAACATTCCACCCTTCGTATTTTATAAAAATCCTATGCAAAATTATTGCTGGAGGAGAAGGGAATCTACATGTAAATCGTGAGACTTGGGCTATGGCATCCATGATTGAGAAACAAAGCTATGAGATTTGAAACAGAATTGTAATGTCATGTCACACTCTGGCTTGGGGCATTGCGACTGAGGGTGAGGGAAAGCCAAACATGACTCCCAGTTAATGAGTTTGTGACTTTGAAGAAGCACCAGTTCCAGAAAGAGACAGGCTCTCTTGTAGACTCGTTTCTTCCTAGAATTGCTTTCTCTACACAAGCCTCCGTGTGGAGCAGGCACCTAGAAAGGGACACATACTGGAAAGTAATCAGCATGTCAATTCCATAAATATTAATTGAAAACATGGAGTAAATGAGACCGTCTTGGTGATGGAGATGATGAATTGAAAGAGTGGTGTCACAGAAGACAAGGCAGAACGGAACATGAAGAAGGCAGATGTCCTTGCTCAACAGTGTTCAGTGCAGAAGGCTAAAGTCAGATAAACTCTGAAGTCTTTAACGACAGTCTCATTAGAGTGTCATGGGTAGAATTCAGAATGTGGAATTTCAGACGTGAATGAAAGACTTGTAAGGTCAAAAATATAGCATTTATCTCTACCCAGGAGACTAGCTCTCAAAGTTTAGTGATTTGATACAACCCAGGTTCAATTCTAATTGTGCAACATGGTCCTGATTATCAGAATAACTGTTCTTTACAGGCATTGAGGGTGGGGGGCACAAGTCATTGAAGAATTGTTTTAACAAACCACCTTATTTTACTGGTCAAGGCAAGTCTAACCTAAAACTGCTCAAAATTGCTCCACATACCAAGCTGTCCTCTGATTAAACTCCTTGTCTCCATGAGTCCATTATATTTAAGTAAGTATAAACTATTTCCTCATAAGTAAGAGGGTACATTGCAACACCCAGGAGAGTCCCTGAAACTGAATAATACTGTCTACACATGTCCTAACCTTTTTGCATATGTGCACATGTGTGCATTCAAGCTCTCGAGGGCATGGTAAAGTTAGGAACAATAAAATTTAAAAGATTATAATACTATACAGTAGTAACTTATACAAACCTAGCATCTCTCTGAAATATCTTAAAAAGTAGATTTGCCCTTCTTATGAGACAATACAGTTCAGATGAAATGAGGACAAAGGCATTGTGCCATAGCATTAAGTGACTAATATTATAGACCCAAGTGTTACTTGAACACAAGCATGCAATATCACAACAGTCAATCTGACACCTCGGGCAGCTACAAAGTGACTAATGTGTGGGTAATGTATACTACTTGGATATGCTGGTAAAGGAATTCAAGGTGACTTGGAGTGCAGTGCTGTAGAATTTTTTCTCACTACTTGACACTCAACTTAAAACTTTTGAATTATTCCTGGAATCTTCTGCTTAGTGGTTCTTGACTGTGGCCTGCCATGGGATATAAACCATGGCAAAGGAAGTATAGATAACAGGAAACCACTGGCTTTCTTTATGCTGTCATTGTTGTCTTAGTTGTGTGGGGTCTGCCCTTCTCACATCTGAAGGGCGGGAGCATCGCCACTGGCTTCCTTTCCTTCTATGGCGTCAACTGGTAGGAAGGAGTAAGCTCAACTCCTATGCGCACTAAGTAGCTGCTTTCTCTGTGAGAAGACGCTTCAGCAAAAGGATTAGGGGCCTCACCACCCCATCCCCTAGCACACAGAGGGAATTATACAACGGTTGATAAAGAGAATTGTAAACTGTGCCTCCCCCACCACCCCGCCAGGGTTAAAATGGAAGGAAATTGAGGAGCAGCGGCCCAGCTCCTATGGAAAAGCCGGAAAAGCTGCTCCTTTACTGGCACCGCGGTAATTGTGCTTATTGGCTTTCTGGGACTTGCCCAAACCTGTCAAGTTCTCACTTTGAAAACTTGCAGATGAATCCACCACATACTTATCCACTCATTTCCATCATTTCCATATGCAAAAAAGTTGCTACTGGGAGGATGACTGAGATAATTTTTTTTTTTTAATAAATTGGATATTTTCTTTATTTACATTTCAAATGTTTCCCCTTTCCAGGTCTCCCCTCCGGAAACCTCCTATCCCATCTTCTCCCCCTCGCTCCCCGCCTCTATGAGGGTGCTCCCACCCACCCACCACTCCTGGCTTCCGGCCCTGGCAATCCCCTACACTCTGGCATCGAACCCCCTCAGGGCAAGGGCCGCTCCTCCCACTGACATCCAACAAGTCCATCCTCTGCCACATATGCGGCCTAAGCCATGGTTCCTCCTTGGTTGGTGATCTAGTCCCCGGGAGCTCCAGGGGGAATCTATTATGGCTGATTCTCTACTTCAACTTCATTTTCTCTTCTGGCCCTCCAGGACCTTCCACATTCAATAAGCACAGTGCCTCACTTGGTTCAAATAATGTGGTCTGCAGGGTATGTGTGCTAACCGGCGTCTATGTCAGCAAATGAAAACCTGGGCCTGTTACCATCCGAGCTCCAGGGATTGAGAGCCACAGATATGCAGACTCCAGACAATTCTAAAAGGAAAGCAGGTGCTTGTGTTCTGGTTTGGATTTCCATTATGCTCACAGCTGAAAATTTAGATTTGGTCATTAAATTTTTGAGCCAGGCGGAGTCACAAAAAAACCACCCACACACAAAATAAATAGGTCAGACAAACCAAGAGGGGGAAAAAAGAGCTTTTTTTTTTTTTTTTTTTTTTTGAAGAAAAAGGAGACTTTGTCAAGGAGCGTGTTTAATGAGAGCATGGGTGAGACAGAAAAGACAGTGTATGATTAGGAAAAAGCTAAGCCACTGCTTTGGGTGTGTCCCGAGGAAAGGTTTCTTCAGCTATGACCCACTGAAACAACTCGGTCTTTTTTTCATGTAGGTATGAAAACACAGTTTGTGTCCTGTTAGTTTCAACTCCTGTTTCAGGGTAGCAGGGAGCCTCACAGCCAAATGGTTATCATAAATAATTTCCTTCCGGAGTTGATTCCAGTTAGCGTTTATCAAGGTGGAGTCAGGACAAAGGACACCCCCCAGCAAACCACAGCAGTGGGGAAGTAGATAGGACCTGGCAGTCAGAAAGCCAGAGTTCCCTCAAGTTCCTGGCATCTGTGACTCTTTGGTAACTAGATGCAATCAACAATATCAGCTTGAGGTGATCTTTCTTCGAAATGCTGTGGAATGCAACAGAGGGCAGCATGCTCTACAATGGTACAGCCTGGGCTCAGGAACTTGGACCAACTACTTGTGCCTTCCCATCCTTTTTTTCACCATCACCCTCACATCTATTATTCACAGTCTCTCCCTTCTTCTTTTATTCTGATAACTCTTAGTTCTGATAATAGGGCTAGAACCCTTAGCTCATCATTAAATTCTATGGACCTGTTCAAGAGGCTACTACATGACCTTCAGAGAAGATGACACTGAAATGGAGAGCTCACAAAGGCAGATATCAGGGCTACTGTGAGCAGAGAAAAGCAGCCAATAAATGTGGCCATGAAGTGTTTAATATGTTGTCTGTAGTTGAAAACATTTCTCTTAAGTTTTCAGATAAAATTTATGAACATTGCTGAGGTACCCCACGTCCCTACCCCAACTTCTCCCTATCTTCCTCAAGCACAAGGAGAATTTTGCTTGTGGAGTATCACAGCTTGGACAATTTTCTGTCAATCAGTGAAACCAAAGAACTAGAAGTGGGAAGAGAACCAGAAACTCTGTTTGATGTCCTGAACTCATTCAAAACAGAGTTAATTGATCCTGACACTGTTTGTTTCCTACTTTTTCCACAGAAGCTTAAAATCTCAGATCTGAGACAAAGAGGAGAAAAAGAAAATGCGATTGGAAATCTGTGGAAGACAAGATGGTAAGCCTCTCCTGGACGACTGCTCAGAGTTTTTGGAAGAGGATGACTCCAAAGTGTGATGGAAGGATGCTCAGAGATTCTGGTGTGCTGTAAGAATGGGTAAATGTTTTCTAATTCTGCCTGAAGTCCTGAGGTACCACTCCAACTTCCAGTAGCTGGTAACCAGCTCAAACAAGTTAATAGCTACTTACAAAGCACTTCCCTGACTAATAAAGCCCTCAGACCCATTATTCAATTTGTTTGTTCCATGACGTATTTTGACTTTAGACACTGTCATATAAAAATAACCTACTATGAACTCAGACTGTTATTTTAAATTTGAGGCTGCTTTTGCCAAACCCACAGAGATTTTAGAGAAAACTCATCATTAGAAGAAGCAACATGCCACACTCCAAGTCGCTTGGGACGCCCAGTCTTTTACTACCCAGCATCACTGAATAAACAGAAACAGGAGCTAAGTCTCTGGCTAGGGTCCTCATGTCCATGTGTTACCCTCCCACTCGTATCCAATAAAAGCCAGCCCCATGGGATCTACACCTGTAATGTTTTAACATTATGCTATGCAAAACTGTGTCTCATTCCATTTGCAAATAAGGTAAAAAAAAAAAAGAATTAAACCAGGCAGTGGTGGCACATGCCTTTAATCTAAGTACTTAGAAACAGAGGTAGGTGGATCTCTTTGAGTTGGAGCCCAGCCTGGTCTACAAAGTGAGTTCCGGGACACTCAGAGCTACTCAGGGAAACCCTGTCTTGAAAAAACCCAAACCAACGAAACAAAACAACAACAAGACTTAATTTAACTTAACACCACAATTTGTATTTTGGGTTGTTTTTTTGTTCCTTTGTTTGTTTGATTTTATTGTTACATATTAACATTGGTAGTAAATACTTTTTCCAGCTCCTGAATTAACTCAAGAGTGGACATCAGCTCCTGCCCTTAGGAAGTTAGTATTTTCCAAAGGAAAAGTCAGCAAAGGAATGCTGTAAATGGTTGGTCCAAGCCCAATGTAACCATGCCATTCAACGTTAGATAGACCTTTTAAATCTAGAAGCAGCATAGCTACTTCATTCATAAGCACACAGAAATCCCTAAATGGCAATGGGCAATAAGGCAAGAAGTAATTATGAAGACAAAAATCAGAAGGCAAATTCAATGTTCATTCAGTACATATTTTAACAAGAAAAAACTAAAGGAATATTAAATATCTTCTCTATTGTCAGACCTTTACAGATAGGTGCTGTAAAACTACAAGTAAGTCATTGGATTGATGGCAGGCTCGTCCCCCTGGGCCTCTCATAGTGTCCCATGCTAGAGCAAATTGTGGCTCCTAACCATGGCCTGGCCTCCATGCCTGTAGGCGGCTGGCACTGAAGTGGGTCACACAGTGGAAAAGAAGAAAAGAAAAAAAAAAAAACTATAAATAAGCTCTAGCAAACACTGATTGATTATAATCTGTCATCCAGACGACTTAGGGGACAAGAATGGTTGCTTTCTGTCTTTCCGTAATTTTCTTTTTAAGGGAGTTTCCTGTTTTTGTCAATGTGAAAAATCCCAAGTTTTCTCTCCTAAGTCAATGTTTAGTTTTTTTGGAAGCTTAAAAGCTAACATTTTTGTTATTGAAACCATTTATGTTTATAACTTAGTAGAAAGAATACGGGTCCTGAGAAATTTCCCATCTCATTAAGGCACTGAGTATGAGGAAGGAATTAGCAGTAGTCAAAGACTTATAATTATCTAAATATAAAAAAGGACCTAATTTAATCCCGAAACAAACTTTAAAATACATATTATCTTCAAGTAGAACAAAAGAAAATGAAGTATTCATGGAAATAACCTATTGTGCCCTGGGCTTCCAGCAAATGGTCAATAGGTCCTGAACCTGTGTGCCCTGCTCACCACCTTACACAGCCCTATAGGTATGCATTTGCTTTCAGAAAATGCTGAATTATAGACCCCTACCCCCAGGAACACACCCAAAGCTACTGATAGTTATGTTAGCAGTGAGAACATGCTGCAGAAGAGCTCAGTGAATTTGCATATAGATCTGAAGACTCAGATTTGTATACATGAGTCATGAAGCCAGTGAGAAGAAAAACTGTGGAGTTGGCAGACACCTTCTTGACAGCCTCCACCCTGCATTTCCCTGAGGCATTCTGAAGCCTTGCTGCTGCCTGGCTCCATCAGCTATCCAAGTCCCTCCTGTCTTGCCTTTTTGTCTCCTGCACCACAGACTACTTAGCATCATAATTATCTGTGTGCCTGCCTCACCAAAACCTCTGGCAGACTATAAATTTAAGAGATTGAGAGTGTCCCATTTCCCTCTTCCTTATCATACTGAGCTCAAAAGAGCATGCTCAGCAAACGTTTATAGAATAGATTTATGAGCATTGACTGGACATCACTTTCTTCCCCCTAACTAAAATATCTAAATCCTGCAATTTGCATATACAGCTCTCTGAGTCTTGCTTCTTAATATGACAAGTTAATAACAAATTCTGTTAACTTACAAGGAGTTGTTTGGCTGACACTCTCAGATTATACAAAATCAGTGCTATTGTACATGAGAATAAATGTGCTGAAGACTAAATAACCAATCTTGCCTGTGCGCATTGGGTTACCCTCAATGTGCAGACTTGATAAAAGTGAAAATAAAATTAAAAAATGTCTCCAGGAAATCCAACATGTTAGTGCCTACTAAGTGGTGGTTAATGGCGGAAAAAGGAAGGAAATCAAGGTTACACACTCATCATACGCCATCTTATTTAGTTCTCAAAATGAACCTTATTAACATGGGTATTGTATTTATGAAAGGAAAGGGGTACAGAGATATGTTATCCCACAGACAGACATGGATTAATGGTTGAGAAAGACTCTACTTTGGCCTGGCAGCAACTTTCTTATTGCCCAAGTTCTTTGCTGCTCAAGGTTATTGTCTAGACAGCAGCTGGAGGACTGAAAACTTATTACAAGGAAAGTTTCACCACAAGATTAGAGCTGTGGACATTCTTAAGATGACAGCAAAGAAGAACCTTGGGATCGAAGAGAAACAAAACTCATTTGGGCATAATTTCTAAAGCTTTGGTTCTTGTCCTGTCTGATATCCCATCAGGAACATCCTTCTCTTGCTATAGGAACCCTTGACCAGGGTTCCAGAATGATCCCCAAATCTGCACCAGCTGCAGAAATAGGCCACGGAGGTCCTACAGCAGCAACTTCCCAGAAGATTGCATTTGATAAGAAAGCCACCTCATGGGCCCAAGGTATTCGGTTTCCAGGTAAAAGTCACAGGGCAAGCATCAAAAGTGAAAAGAAGCTTCCAGTTGATTAGTTACAGAGGATGGAAGAGAGGAGAAGCCTTCCGCTCTCCTGTCTAAAAATGACGATGTAACCTTGGGTGGCTCTTTAACCAGTTCCTCCAACTTCTCAGTCTCTACAATTGTCAAGATGGCACTGCTAACATTGCTGCGAGAAGCAAATGGGCTGACATACAGAAACCACACAGGAGTGGCTCAGTGAATTACCGCTCGCCTTTTGAAATGTATAAATACTGACAAGCTCAATCTACTGTCAGCAGCTTGTGGGTATGAAGACCAGAGGGCTTTGAACACAGAGGGAGTCACAGAGCTATTTAATCACAAGCTGAAAAGCAGTTATGTGTCAGCCTGGGAGTGAAATTCTAGTGCTTTGCCAGGGCCAGACTCACTTTTTGGAAATACATTATTTCTTTTTATGACTGAAAATAATATGTGTTCCTTTTTCATAATCTGGAAAAAATATTTTTCAACTTTTATTTTTCGTATACTTGTTTATGTATTTAGTATTATACTGGGGGCAAGGAAGGAAGGAAGGAAGGGACTCCCCAATGCTGGGCAAGGGCTTGACCGCACCGCCAGAGTTCCATCCTTTGTGCGACATTTTCTTCTGACTTGTTATAGTGACACCATTTTTTTAAGTCTCCCAAACAGAGTTTAACTCCTGTGCCTGTTGCCCCAGCCTGCTGAGAAGCTAGAATGACAATAGGTCTGTACCATCAGATCACACTTCTTTTGATTTTAAACAAATGAATTTTGTTATGACATTTTCCTACATGTATCTGTTATATTGGAATGATGTTTGAATGATCCTTAAAAACATAAGGAAAAATGAAAATAATTCCAAATCCCAATGTTAACACTGGGTTTGTGTCTTAACTGTTCTCTCATGTCTTGGGATCTCAGTGTGTGTTTGTGTGTGTGTGTGTGTGTGTGTGTGTTTACAAATATAAGAAGGCACGGCTGAATTTTTCTATGTATCATGCATAAGCATTGTATAGCATACAGCTCACACAAATACTTTGTGACAATTAAATATTTAAAATTTTTATGAAACAGCATTTGAATTTATCTTAAGGTTTAAGTATGAGTACTAGAAAGAGAGAAGTTCCCAGAGTGGGCATGGGCTTCTCAAGACAAATGCCTAAACGCTCTTCTGACCTCTGGCTTCTAAGGGATAGCTCACATCACAGTTTATGACTTTGTTATGTTTCATTGGATAAAATGTTCAATGGAATTTTAACTCTGTCTTTAATATGTTATTTAAATAACAGTGATTAATGTCACTTGCATAGAGTTTTATGTATACTTCTCAACCAGCTAAGTATTATAAAGGCCTCCTAGCATAGTAGCCTAAAACTCTGCCAAATTATCACATTTTTTATGCCCCTCTTCTCCCATGATCTCAAGTGTGTTTCTATATGTGTTGATCATTTCTTTTTACACATTATAGCATCATCTGAGCACAGGATTTTCCCATAATTTGACTGGTCTCTACCAAAAATATTTAATGCTATGGAAGAGTTCTTGAAAGATAGAAGGCATACATCATTTGCCTGAGCACACATTGTAAAATGTTTTCCCACACAGTTTCCTTAAGTCTTTTTCTTAAAGGCTTTTACTTTTTAACATACATATATCAAGATCTGATTCATCAACCTTTACAGAACTAAAAACAAAACAAAACAAAAAAAAATACCCAAAGTAAATAACCTCAAGTAAAACATCCACTTCGGTTATTATAAAGATGCAAACTATTTTAACTATCTCTTTAAAAACAGTAATTTCCAAATGATTAAAAAAATGTATCTAACATTATAGAAGATAGCAATCAAGATGCTGCTTTCTGAAATACAGTCTGAATGGAGACAAAGTACAACTACTGAGGGCAAATAGTAAACATTTATAGTTCTGGTGTAAGAAAACTAAAGGTAGAGCAGAGGCAGATGGATTTCTGAGTTCGAGGCCAGCCTGGTCTACAGAGTGAGTTCCAGGACAGCCAGGGCTACATAGAGAAACCCTGTCTCAAAAGAACCAACAAACAAAAAAAAAAACCAAAAACAAGAAAGAAAGAAAGAAAGAGAGAGAGAGAGAGAGAGAGAGAGAGAGAGAGAGAGAGAGAGAGAAAGAAAGAAAGAAAGAAAGAAAGAAAGAAAGAAAGAAAGAAAGAAAGAAAGAAGGAAAAGAAAGAAAAGAAAACTAAAGGTGAGGGCAAAATAAATAAGATCAGATGACAATCACATTTGCTATAGCTGAGGGGATAGGTTACCTGAATGACAACCATGAAAGTATGAGTCCCAAGGGTCAAAATATATAAATAAAAATCTACTAGAAGCCACAGGTGGTGGCACATGCCTTTAATTCCAGCCCTCAGGAAGCCGAGACAGGTGGATCCTGGTGATTTTGAGGCCAACCTGGTCTACAAAAGTGAGCTTCAGAACAACCAGGATGCTACACAGAGAAACCCTCTCACAAAACCAAAAACAAACAAACAAACAAACAAAAACTCCCAGAAATTCAAAGAAAAATAAGAGAAGTCAACAGAACTGTAATACTGAAGTACAGAAACCAGCACTTTCATTAATGGATAGTTCAGATAGCAAACAAGCAGTGAGAAAACAAATGTAAAACTGGCCAAGCTTATTAATCCAGAATGAAAAAGTAGGTATGAATCACATTCTGTAACCAAACAGAAGAAAGAACTGCTTCCATATAAGCATCGTGTGTGTGTGTGTGTGTGTGTGTGTGTGTGTGTGTGTGTGCTTATGAGTTATAGTTTGTTTGGGGATTAAAGTTAGAGGTATAGTTAGGATTATGATTAAATCTAAACTTAAAAATCGAGCTAAGTGAGAAATAAATTTAGAATTAGGGTTATGGTTATAGCCTGGAGGTTAGGGCTACAGCAGTTAATGTTATTCATTATTAATGATTAGTTTTTCACTTAGTTTTAATGTTTGAGCTATATAGAGAGTAAGGTTTAGCATTTGAGCTAGGTTATGTTTAGGGTTATTATTGGTGTTAGGGTTAGTGTTCTACAGGGTTAGGGCTTGAGACTGTTTTAGGTTTATTTCTAAGATTAATGTTTGAGTTAAAGGCAAGGTTGTGGTTAGACTGAAGTTCAGGGCTAATGATTCAACTAGGAACAGTATTGGTATTGTTTCTTAGGTTAGCCTTAGAGTTAGACTCAGGGTGAAGGTTAGGGCTCAATTGTCATTAGGGTTAGTATTAGTCTTAGAGTTAGTGTTAGAGTTGGGTTTAGGGTTAAGATAAGAATTTGTGGCACAGTATTAGGTAGGTTAAGTTAGATCAGAACTAGGATTAGACTTATGGGTAGACTTGGTATACCTCCTATTATTATTTGGGTTTATATGGAGTTGTTGCTGCTGCTGTTAATGTTTAAATTGAATTTAGGATTGGTTGTAGTGGGGTCATGCTTTAATTCCAGCACATAGGAAGCAGAGGCAGGTAAATCTCTGTGATACACATAGTGAATTCCAAGATAGCCACAGCTACATAACCCTGGTCTCTATTCTGATCTATATAGAGTGTATCTCCTCACACACCTGGAATGGATGACATCACATGGGTCAGCACATAAAAAAGTGAGGAAATCGTTCAGAGATTTCTAAGATTAAAAAACACTCATGTTTTCTTCTTTTAACTCATTCTCAGGGTCAGGACAACATTAGATCTATAGTAGATGCGATAAAAGTTGGGTATCTCATCAAAGGATATAGAAAAATTCTTCAACTCTTACCCTCTAACACTTACAATAGATAGTGCTATTGTAATGGTAGAGAGCCCAGCCCTTTGTGGGTGGTGACATCCCTGGGCTGGTAGTCCTGAGAGCTATGAGAAAGCAGGCTGAGGAAGCCATTAGGAGCAAGCCAGTAAGCAGCATTCCTCCATGGCTTCTGCATCAGCTCTTGCCTCTAGGTCCCTATCCTGTTTGAGTTCCTATCCTGACTTCTTCAATGATAGATAGTACTATGGTGGTGTAAGACAAATTAATTCTTCCTCCCCAACTTGCTTTTGGTCATGCTGTCTCATCACAATAGTAACACTAACTAAGGCAAGCTAGTAGCAGGAGTGGCATATTGCCGTTATAGACCTGACTGTGTTGTTTGGGGAAGGACTGTGGAGGAACTTGGAAACTTTAGGTCAGAGAAGCCATATTGAATGGTGAGACCTCAGCGAGCTGTTCAGTAGAAGCTTGGGAGAAGCTGGATTGGGAAGTTTCAGAGATTAAAAAAAAAAAACTCTACTGGACCTTTTGTGGGATAAATATGTGGTGGCTAGTCAGCTGGAGCTGAAGAATAAACTGTGATTAACAAGAGACCAGAATCATTAAAGTAAGACTGTTGTCTTACTAGGACAATTGATGCTGAACTACTACTGAAGCTGAGAAATTAGCACTGATTAGGAAGAGATTAGCCTTACTGAGGTAAAGTCTTCTGGAAAGTACTTCCTGAGACTCAGCACACAGAAGCTATGTTCCAGAAGTGGTTAAGGTTGTACCTCACACTAGCAGCAAAACTTGGCTATGTAAAAGTCATCCTGGTGGTACTGGTTTTGAAGGCATGACGGGATCATAAAGAGCAGCCAAAAGTTTGGCTCTGTGAAAGGACGGAAGCCACTGGTGAAGTTTCAGTCTCAGCAGCAAGACTGAAGGAGTCCCGTGGAGCAGTTTTAGCACTATGAAGAGAGCCTAGGAGAGGTTATTGGTGAAAGTGTAGACCACTTGCAGCAGAAGACTCCAGCATTTTAGAGATGCCACTACTGTGGGATGATCACCAAGAACAGCTTCAGTGGTTGAGGGAACTTGCCAAAACTGCAGAGAACAGAGCTGGAGAAGTGACCCAAGCCCTTTGGAGGAAACCAGAAGACTATGAGAAGATCCCAGATATTGAACGTCGTGTTATTTACACTGTTGGAATTTTGGGTTTGTTTTGGTCTGACTGTGACTGTGCCCTGGTTCTTCTCTCTTGAAGTAAGAAAGTAGTTAATTTATTTTTGATTTTATAGAAGCCTACAGTTGAGAGACTTTAAACTTGAGAGAGAGAGAGAGAGAGAGAGAGAGAGAGAGAGAGAGAGAGAGAGAATTTTGATTTTTAAAGGGACTGGATTTTTAAAAAATTTTTATTAAATATTTTCTTCATTTAGATTTCAAATGCTATCCCAAAAGTCCCCTATACCCTCCCCTCACCCTGCTCCTCTACCCACTCACTCCCACTTATAGGCCCTGGCAATACCCTGTACTGGGGCATATAAAGTTTGCAAGACCAAGGGGCCTCTCTTCCCAATGATGGCCAACTAGGCCATCTTCTGCTACATATACAGCTAGAGACACGAGCTCCGGGGGTACTAGTTAGTTCATATTGTTGTTCCACCTATAGGGTTGCAGACCCCTTCAGCAACTTGGGTATTTTCTCTAGCTCCTGCACTGGGGGCCCTGTGTTCCATCCTATAGATGACTGTGAGCATCTACTTCTGTATTTGCCAGCCACTGGCAAAGCCTCACAGGAGACAGCTATATCAGGGCCCTTTCAGCAAAATCTTGCTGGCATATGCAATAGTGTCTGCATTTGGTGACTGATTATGGGATGAACCCCCAGGTGGGGAAGTCTCTGGATGGTCCATCCTTTCGTCTTAGCTCCAAACTTTGTCTCTGTAACTCCTTCCATGGGTATTTTGTTCCCTATTCTAGGGAGGAATGAAGTAGGGACTGGATATATTTTTTTTTGTTTTGTTTTTCGAGACAGGGTTTCTCTGTGTAGCCCTGGCTGTCCTGGAACTCACTCTGTAGACCAGGCTGGCCTCGAACTCAGAAATCTGCCTGCCTCTGCCCCCCGAGTGCTGGGATTAAAGGCGTGCGCCACCACGCCCGGCTTGGGACTGGATATTTTTAAGCAGACAATTTTTAGTGTTTGAATTTGTAAAGACTTCTAAAATTATTTGTATTTTTTAATGTGAGTGAAGGTTAAGGCTTAACAATGATATGTTTGTGTGTCAAGTTGTGCTGGATAGTTTTATGTCAGCTTGACACATGCTAAAGTCATCTGTGAGGAGGGAAATCTCAATTTAAAAAATGCCTCTCTAAGATTTCCTCCTCAGCTTGCTTTTGGTCTTGGTGTTTCATGGCAGCAATAGTAACCTTAAGACAGAAGCTAACATGGCCTTAGTGCACTTCAGTGAGATGTTAGAAGTTAGAGGATGAGAACTGTGTTGTTCCTAACATACCTGCTCAAAGAAGGCCTGCTCCCTCTTCTCGGGATCTTCTTTACCATACTGTTCTCCCAAGTAAGATAATACAATCACATTGCTGGAGTTGTGACCATTCTGCAAATATGTGATTCAGGCTAGGTTGATGACAAACATGAAGAAGTCATGTAGAGCAGTTTTAGCACTATGAAAAGAACCTAGGAGAGGTTATTGGTGAGAGCCCACTTGCAGCAGAAGACTCCAGCATTTGGAGATGACACTACTGTGGGATGATCACCAAGAACAGCTTCCTTCTGTGAAGGCTCCCTTCCTTCTGGACCCATGTTCTCTGCCATCACATATCTGCATGCCAACTTGCACTGCTCCTGGAGAACCTTGAAAAATCAGTTCTCAAATAGTGCTTCTTCCTTCTGTCCAGAAAAGGAGCACTGACTCTTTTCTGTGTAGCTCATTTCACTGGATTCTACCCTGCCAACACTTGCAGCCTTCTGATTTGCCTATGTGGTACAGAGTTCAGATGCCTGAGGTCAGTCACACAATGCACATTTGTGGAGCTGCTGGACAGCTAATCAATGAGAAGGTTGGACCCACCATCAGGAACTAAAGCTTGCCTCTATATGGGCCTCACTACAACTAAACCTCAACTCTTAACTCAAGTGCTGAGCTTCCTTCGTGTAAGTCTGTGGGGTACTGCCTGCAAGTGCTTCTTTTGCTTTCAACACAGTTCCCCATTTGAATGGAACAGCATGATGCTACCATTGGGAGATGTATTAATCCAGTTTACTGAGACCATGACTAATTTTATCTGATATCAAGTATTGGGCAACAGAAACCTTAAGATGCAGGCACATCTTTTCCTGTAAGTACTGGGTGTGACTAAAGCAATAAACCTGAATTATTTCTAAACATGACTACCATTTTGGAAGCTTGCTTTTGATTACAAAAATTATCAGCTCAAGGGAAATACTTGCCAGGCTGACACCCTTTCCACTGACTAGACTATTCTTCCCCACTCCCCAGAGCTTTTAACTTAGGCTTCACACCACACCTCTCATTTCATAATGGTTTGAATAATGATGATATCATTAGAAGAGCGAAACAAAGTGCACTGTCTGTCTGTGGTAGTCCAGATGTTTTTCAAAAGCATAAAGAACATATTTTAACTATTGGTTTGTGGAACTTTCCATATTAGCAAATTCTTATTGAAGTTTAGTGTGATATGTGTGTAGGTCAGGATTCGTTCCTTTTTCATGAGACATTTATTAAAACCATGATTTTAAAAAAAAAGTATAAAGAATGATCAGATTCTCACTCAACCTCCAGGAAAGTGAAGAGACAATGTGTGCACTCAGGAAGACTTAGACTTCTTGCTAAGTCGCCTGGCTTCCCTTTCCTGCAGAATATTTTTCTACAAGGTTTATATCCTGTTCCCACGCAGTGCAACTGAGCTAAAGGAGAGCTGTGACACAGGAATTCAAAGATGTTCAGCTCTTAACTCCCAGTGCTGAGTCTGTATGGTATCCTGACACCATGCTAAGTGATTTACATGAATTATCTCACATGACATAGCTGATATTATTATGTCTATTTTACACGTGGGAAAGCTACAGTCTAGAAAGATGACAACATTGATAAAATACAGAGCAAGGATTTGAGTGAGGTCACATTGAATTGAGGCCATAATTGTCGTCTTCAGCTTTACCAGACAGAAATGATTCTTTGAGACAGAATGGCCAGGAGCCTACTGGTCTGCTGAACCTGTAATCCTTCTCTTTCTCTGAAGTTCTAGGCTGAAATATGTCGACCAGTAGAGTATAATGTCTTCATATTCCCACTTGCAGACTTTCCACCCAGGATGGCTTCATGAATTCATACAAACATATAGATTTAAACAACCCTGTCTTTAGAAAAAATGACCTGTAGATGAACACATGGCATGAGTCTTAACATGGGATTTCATATAATTAACGATTTCTTGCAATGTTTACAATTCTGGTAAATGTTTCTCATTTTTCAAAAGATATAATACACTGGTGCTCAAAAACTGCTGTATGAAGCCCATTCTTGGACTGAGCATTGCCCTTTTCATGGTGCCCTTCTGACAAAACACAGATACTGTGAGTACTGTAACACAGTTGTGAATAAGTAGATACAAACAGTTTTATTATACTCTTCAGTTTCTATGAGCCAGGAAACCCTTGCAGAATGCACAATGAATCTCATCCCAGAACAAAAATATCTAATATGTAGGTAGAATTTGTCTCAGACCAGGGAATGGGAATCCACACTGATCATCGTGCACGGGGTGATAATGCTTCTGTTTCACAATATAGGCAACGGTCTCTATGTTCTAACATTGAAATGATACTCAATGCAATTTTGATGTTCAAATGAATTTCAAAAGTTATTTGTGGACTTTATATATGTCTTAGTCAGGGTTTCTATTCCTGCACAAACATCATGACCAGAAAGCAGTTGGGGAGGAAAGGGTTTATTCAGCTTACATTTCCACATTGCTGTTCATCACTGAAAGAAGTCAGGACTGGAACTCAAGCAGGTCAGGGAGCAGGAACTGATGCCGAGGCCATAGAGGGATGTTCTTTACTGGCTTGCTTCCCCTGGCTTGCTCAACCTGCTCTCTTATAGAACCAAGACTACCAGCCCAGAGATGGTCCCACCTACAAGGGGCCTTCCCCCTTGATCACTAATTGAGAAAATGCCTTACAGATGGATCTCATGGAGGCATTTCCTCAACTGAAGCTCCTTTCTCTGTGATAACTCCAGCTGTGTCAAGTTGACACAAAACTAGCAAGTACAAGATATTTGCATAAACAGTGTTCTTAGATCTATTCCTGATGGTTCTTCTCTTTGTAATAGAACATACAAGGGTATTATTTAAGCTTTTTTGAGGATCACAAAGACAGAGCTAATTCTAGAGATGTGGAGTAGATTTACTTTCCCACATCCCTTAATACAATGGAAAGAATTGACATTATATGTAAATATATTTACACATATAAAATATATAATTGTACATGCACAGAATATGTATAATCTAATATATATATAAAATCTAGTATATATATAATATAGTATATATATGTGTATATATATATATATATAAAATCTAAAAAGTTGAGGAATGGAGACAGAAATTGGGGTTCAAGACAGCATAAATTCTGGATTTCCTTTTTGATTTGTATATCCCAAAATTAAAGCTAAAAAAAAAAAGAGTGATCTGCATAGGAATGATAATGTGTGGAAAGAACAATATTTGCTGTCTCTAGCCAAAAGACCAAGGACTGTAGCCTAGATAGAAACATTCCTTTCACACAATGTTTGGTGTATTCCAGGTCATTGTAGAGCCTCCCTAGTTCCTCCCTCATGATCATATCAGAGAAGGCTAACTAGATACTCCCATTCCCAATGAGCATAATGAGCCCCTAAGCCCACACAGATGGATCCACAGTGACACAGTTACTTCATTAGAAACAATGCTGACACTTCCTTTAACTCACTGAGCTGTCCCCAGACCATTGGCAGGCATCAGAGGATGCACATGGAAAGTCAAGTCTTTCGCCACTGTCTACAACCAGCAAGGCTAGCACTACAGTGTCCCTAGAGAACTCATGAGGAGCACCAGGCCCTATTGCCACCTGGCAATAGAAAGGAGTCTAAGTGTCAACACATGGTGACTACGAAATATGAAATTTTACTTCCACCTGATAATGTAAAGTGTGAGTGTCCTGATGGAACAGTATCAAAAATGAGAGGAAAGATACAAGAGTCAGTGTATTGTAGCAATTCTGTAAAGGACTCAGTTTTGATAGAAAGTTCTTCATTATACCAGCAAGTAAAGAGATTACATGTGAAATAAAAGATGTAATTTCTAGATCCATTCCAAAGAAGATAAGTCTGTGAGCAAGCAGCAAGGTAGAAAATGGTGAGCCTCATCCAAGATGAACAAACAAGAAGACAGAAATCCTGGAGAACAGAAGACCTCAGCAGCTTCTGGGACTAAAACCCAATCTCACATCCACGGTACTGGAATTGTGCAAGGATGGGAGCAAGCAGGTGTTTCTGAAAAAGCACTTGAAGTCATTATGGCTGAAAATTTCTCAAATTTGACAAGAGCCACAAAGTAAAGATTTGGGGAGTTTTATCAAGCTTTAAGCAGAATAAAGCCACAGAAATTCGTTATAAGACATACCACAAGCAAACTTTCAAAAACAAAAATCTAAAAGGCTGAAAGAAAATTATCACCTTCAATGAGAAAAGCAATTCAAACTTTGTGGATTCATTTTTTTTCCAGAACTAAAAAAGACCATAGAAAAAGCACAATGTGAAAACATTTTTGAAGAAAATAACCATCAATTCTGAATCGTACAGTGTTGGGTTAACTTTTCCTGTTGAGATGGAAACATTGTTCACATGAAATTAGTACCAGTGGTAGAACAAGTACAATTTTACCAAACTCAAACTGGGTGAGACTGCTATATTTATTTGGCCTCCTTTTCTTTTCATTTCTTTTAATTAACTAATTTATTAATTAATTTATTTATTGTGTGTGTGTGTGTGTGTGTGTGTGTGTGTGTGTGTGTGTAGTTCAGAGGAAAACTTTTTATTGTCCATTGAACTGAGATCAGGAGGTGTGTGGTGCGTTGTTTTTACCATCTCTTGGGCTCTTACTAGAGCTTACACAGCACAGAGAGAGAATCCTTATGTCAGTACAAACACACAACTCTAACCTCAAAGGGGACCAGAGAAAATGCTCTTCTGAAGCCAAACATGAATAACCACGGCCCAGGAACACAGATTCCGCTCATCCCTAATTCCATGTTCCAATGTGCTAACAGTTGCATGAACTATTTATACTAACAGAGTGAGGAAATCCGTAGGTCATAGAACATTTCAAATGCCTTAGTTGAAACATCGGTTATGTGAATTATACCAAAGCTAAGTAGACCTCTTAGCTAAAGGTCTCAGATGCTCTCTGATGATATCCTTAGTCTTTTCATTGTGGCGGTTAGTGTTACACTCCAAAGATTTCATCTTAGTCACAAAGATGTTAGGACAGACACAGAGGTGGACAAGGAATGGTTATTAAGGGGATTAAAGGTAGCCCAAAATAAACTTAAACTGGACTTAGAACAATCCAAGATAACCAAAATTAGACCTTCCAATCTTACTGCTATTGCTGAAGTTCTAATCAGTCAATCAGTCTTATGGGAGGTGTCTTAGTTAGGGGTTCCACTGCTGTGAAGAGACTCCATGGCCAAGAAAACTCTTATAAAGGACAACATTTCATTGGGGCTGGCTTACAGGGTTCAGAGGTTCAGTCCATTATCATCATGGTGGGAAGCATGGCAGTGTCCAGGCAGATGTGGGGCTGGAGGATCCCAAAGTCCTACATTTTGATCCAAAGGCAAACAGAAGACTGGCTTCTAGGAAACTAGAAAGAGGGTTGCAAAGCCCACCTGCAACAAGACCATGCCTCCTAATAGTGCCACACCCTGGGCCAAGCATATTCAAACCTCCACAGGAGGTTTCAGTGTAAGGTAACATCTTTTCAAGCATAAATATTCTACTGAGGTCATCATTTTGCTAGTTTGTGTTAGATCACAGATCTGCATACCTTACCCCATTTAAATATTCTTTGGAAACTAAAATATGATTACATCATTTTGCATCCCTTTCCTCTTTAAGGCATGTGTCACTCCTGTGGTCAGCTCCCACAGCCTAAAGAAGTCCAGGCTATAGCTCTGTGCAGCAGTTTCTCTGAGGCAGAGTTACTGTGCTTAACCGTTCCTAAGTTATGGTCCTATATAATGCCTGGCTCCACCGCGCTCCTTTTCACGTAGGCTATGTAATGCTGAGCTATCTGAGCTGGTGTGAAACTTCTTACAACCCTCTGAAAGGATCTCAATGTCAAATGTTTTCCTTTGGGGGATTTCCCTAAGGGTTCTCCTCCAGTTCTGTACCAGCCATCCTCTCCATAGGGACCACTTGCCTTTAACTTCAATCTATCTCTTTCAAGGAAGCCCCTCTCTGAGGTTTAAGGGCAAAATTACAAAGGAATCCATGTCTAATGTAATGTTAATAGAGTTCCCAGTACTCCCTAGAAGATAGAGGGTCAAGAGGTCATCACCAGATAACCCCATTGTTCTCTGCCCCCTCCCTCTGATATAGATGATCTAGACAAGTGTTAGAATACAAGTGAAGCCAAGGGTTAATTGAAGTGGGGACTCCATGATACAGTTTCCATGAGGTGGTTATCCACAATAGGATGAAGGTTTGAAATGTTGCAGCTGGTTGGGCATCAGCGTGAGCAAAAGCTCTTTTAGGAGAGGAACTGTACCTTACAGTGAACCTTCTGCAATGTTAACTGATTAGAACTTCAGTGATGGTGGACAGGTTGGGATGTTGTAAGTCCGGGACACAATCACAATTTATCTTTCCTTAGTCCTCTTCAGAGCCATCCCTTCCCCACCACTGTGATGATCTAATATTCCAAATAATATACAATCATACCACTAGCTTCCTCCAACCAAAGGGTTCACTGAGAGTTTTCTTCCTTGTTATAACCTGACTGCCTGATGTTCCCACTAATGTATTTTAAATGGGTCTTCATTTATGACTTTCTTCATTCTGTTACTCTAAAAACCTTCATGAACCTATCTATTACTATATTGGAACATAGAATTTGGGATAGCCTGAATCTATGCTCCTGCATGATTATTTACATGTAGCTTTAGAATAAAGTCTTTTTTATTCTATTTGAAGTAAGGGCTGTGTTATGTATCCACATATGCATATATACAGAATTCCTAGGATTCTGAAAAGGGGATTGTTATGTTATAAAAAAATAGATACATTAACAATATAACATTGAAACAAACCACAATTCTAAAAGTGAGTCATGTAACCCACAGAAAGTCAGGGGAAAGGAAACAAAAAGAACAAACAATATAGAGAGCAAACAGACAACAGCATAATTAGATTCTAACATACCAATAATTATAATAAATAAAAAGCACTAGTTAAAACAGAAAAGAAACTGAATTTAATTTCTTTTGAATTTCTAAAAATTAAAATAAAAAAATAAAATAAAGATCCAAACCCAAGATTTTTGTGCTGGAAAATTCTATAAATTAAGTGCCAATTCTACAACCCCATTCCAGAAACCAAGCCCTGCCTCAGTGGCTCCCTTCTATAATAGACAAAAAACTTGGCTATGATGATCTCTGTTAGGAGGAAAAGCAGAACACCTAAAAGGACGGTGGCTGTTTGACTTGGAGGCTCATCAGCAAATCCATTAAACTCAGATGCATATTTATTGGGAGAAGAGGGATGCAGTAGAAGATGAGTGTCTGCCATGAGTCTTGGAACAGAGGATGCAGCTTAGACTACTCTGCTATTCTTGACAGAGAGTTTTAACCTGAAGTCTTATCTGTGTTGTCTCTGACAGTATGGGAGTTACAGAGTCTAGACTTTTCAAAATAACACTTGTAGTTGTTTTACTCAAGTCCTAGGGTTTAAAAGCTGCTAATTTCCCAGGCTGTGTTTCTGGCTGTGCCTTTGTAAATGGCTGGGCTATACAGCCTGCTATTAAGCTGATGTACCACAATTACCATTTGCTGACCTCCCCACACACTTGATGCAGTTCATTGTGCAAGAATATTCTCTCTTTGTTTGAGTTGCAAGGATTAAAAGCATTCAAGCTTAATCCCTTTGATGCGTCCAGCCCATTCTTAAATTGAATGTCTGTCTATTAAATCTCCTACTGGGAACCAATTCACTAACACTGTAGCAACAGAACAGGGAATCCTGATTAATTACAGAACTTCTGCTTCCATAAATCTCTAGAATATCTAATAACAAAAGGCACTTTCACAAATCTACAAGGTTAATAAATGTTTCATGTAATTTGACATAAAAACCTTCAAAGCTTTTAAACAGAAATAGGGAGGGAGTAAATAAGGACTATAGATTAAGGGAACTGGTGTTTACGAATTCATATGTATTAAAGGCTCAAATCACAGCAATTTTCCAGCTAACTCAAAAACAAATTCATATTAGAAAATCAACACACACTTGGTTGCCTATGCTTCTTGAAATGGAGAACATGATTTTATAAATGTAATTATGCATTCAAGTCAGAAACTTCAGTGCTGCCAACAGATTTACAGCTACGACTTACAGAGCAGAATCTAATAAACTGTCAAGGAGAGAAGCTGTCTGCACATCACATGTGCTTTCAGTAGGTGAGGTACACCGATCGTTCTCTGTATGGTAGTCATGGAGATGAGAGAGGGCTTCCCCTTTGCTGTCCTTGATTACCAGTGCCCATCAGGAGACACACATCAGACAGATCTAATGCAGACAAATGAATGCCATTTTTCTTTTTATGTTTTTCAAATAATGCCCTGGATCAGAGCAAGGGGAACTGCAAATATCTCAAGTCTTATACACATCATGAACTGTGTGTACCTCCTGAATAATAAAGCAACAAGTAGTGACCTAACTATTAGAATCACAGGAAACCCATGAGATGGAATGAGTGGTTCTATATTTGAAACCCAGAATTTGTTTACATGTAAAACTCATAACCTAGTTGTATTGTTTTCCTCACTGTAATCTTGTTATTGCTTGACTTACTTGATTTCAAACAAGGCTCAGTTTTGCTTCCGATGACTTTTTGTGGTATGGGCTTTTTTTTTTCTCTTACACTCTGGGAGAGGTTTAGCTTCCTGGTTTGTTTTATAGTCCTAGCTAAAGCAAAGCAGCAAAACTGAAGCCTTTATAATGCTTCTTTAACTACAAGGACTATGTTAGATAAAACGAGAATGTTATAACAGGCCTAGACACACAGTCACAGTCCTTAGAAATGAATTTAGCTTGAAAAGAAATGGTTCCACTTCCTTTTGTACAGTGAGACACAACTATAAAATTTGAAAACATGAAATTGCCCCAAAAGATATCACCTGCCATTCCAAGATAAAAGTCATCATTTTTACCTCTCCCTGTTTCCCTACAATTAGACTACACTCAAGATATTTTAAGCACTCAAACACTGTAAAACCCATTTCTTATTTTAGTTTAAGTTTTTTTGATAATTTCATACATAAATATACTCTATTTTTATCATTTCTATTTCTTCAGATCTTCCCATGTGCCTTCACTCCCTCTAAAATTAATATTCTATTATTATTATTATTATTATTATTATTACACATACATACACATTACTTACTGAGTCCATGTACTCTCATTCATATGTACATGTATAGAGGAATTTTAGTCCAGCAACATGGGGTCACAGTTGGTGTGATGATCAAGATTTAAATACAGTTAGAAGCTATATTGTTGTAGGAAAATAGCAGAATTAGATTGATCACTTGTATCATATGATCTCTCCAGGCATGCATAGTTGGTTATGTTCATAGCACCAATTAGACAGCAGTTGGTTACCCCCAAGGTATAAGTGCCATTATTGCACTGTTGGGGATATCTTACTGGGCTGGTCATTGTTCCTGTTGAACCATTGATTACTTTTTTCCCTCATCAGCTTGAATACCACATTCAGGTACTCTGAGAGCTAGCCATCAAGGAGGAGGCTTCGAAGACATTACTAGCTCAAGTTCTGACAGCTCTGTATCCAAAGTATGTGTTGTGTTCAACAATGGGTCTTACCTTCGAGTTCTGGCTCACACTGGTCAAGGACTCCCATTACTTTTACCATATGTTTCTTAAAGGGATAGGGAATTTTCAGAGTGGAAACTAGGAAAGGGGATAGCATTTTAAATGAAAATAAAGAAAATATCTAATTAAAAAAAGAAACTGAGATTCAAAAAAAGATGTACATATATGCACATCTTTTAAATAACGTACATATATGCAATCTTGAGAATATTTCTTTAGGAAGACTGGATAATCAGACTGCCCATCTCCATTTCTTAGGGGTTTTATTCCACTGCTATTTGCTATATTTAAGAATAGGAAAGACATATGTAATCATTTGCTTCTTTGAAATGTTGTTATTCCCTTATAAAGTATAACAAAGAGTGTGAATTCATGGATAGTGGGACAGACAAGTTGGTAAGTATTTGTGAGCATGTGATATTTTCTTTGTAAGATAATAAAGTATGTCTAGAAGATGGGCCCTGTCTAAAGGAATGTTACTTCCAAGAAAACAAAATGAAGTTCCTGAATATAGCCACAAAAAGCCTGTTTTCCAAGCACATTAAATTAAGTAACCAAGATCATCACTGTGTGCCTGCTGTTGAGCCTCACAGGTAAATGTTAATATTCTCTCCTTCCCTTACCTGGTTGCGGTCAACTCTCTCTTCCATGATAACTAACACAGTAAATAACTCCAGTTATTCCCAGATAAGTAACTGTATTGTCTCTGTTTATCACTTGTTTTTATCTTTACATCCCCTATACTCAAATAATTAGCATTAGGAAGAAAGAAACCACGCCAGACAAACAGAAAGAACAGCTGCCAAACATTGAGGGTTTGTTTATTGACAGATGCTGTAGCAAGGCTTCTCTTCAACTGCTTCACCTGTTGTTTTCAATTGGCCTACTCCATCAGTATCAACACAATCCCAATTTTACAGATAAGAGGACTGAGGCCAGAGCTGCATAATACTGGAGCAGGCGAGTCCATGACTTCAAAGTCCATGCTTTTAATCAAATATCTATACTTACAATAGTACTAATGGCTCAGTGGTTCGAGGTTTGTTTGATAGGGTGGAGGGGAAGATACTGGACGTAGATAATTATTAACATGGAATTACCATGTGCAAAAATAGAGCTTAGCAACTCAACAAGGCTATGAACAGTGAGCCCAAGGAAAGTGGATGGGAAAGCTTGAGGTTGGGGAAAGCCTAGGGATTGGGTGAAGTGCCATCTAGCAATCAGGGTAGGCGGTGACAGCATCCAGGCTGTTCCTCTGCCACAATTCCTGTCTTTTTCTTTCTTTTCCACTCCTCTGGCTCCTACACAAGTTCCAACTAAGAACATGTAACATGAAATTAAGAGAAAACAGAATTATACAGATATTTTTATATTTGAAGCAGATATTTTTTTTCTCCACTTCTCACTCCAACCTTAAGTGTCTAAATTCTAGTCAAGTTAGGAAAATTAAAAAAAAAAAAAAAAAAAAAAAAGCAAACTTCAGGGAAAAGAAAACAATGGAGACTTTCCCTCTTAATACAACTGCATGGAGGCATACATTCTATTCTAGGAGGTGTATCCATCCAACCTGTGTCTCGTGGTCCATATGCATCCCTAAACAGCTTGAATGAATCCCCATACATTTGTAAATCACATTGTAATTATCAGAAGTTTGGACATCCCTGTGTCTTGAGTCAAAGGGGTAAGTGTGCTGTGTGGTGAGGTTTTCTCTCTGAAGGAAGAGGCAGAGCAAACCAGAGGAAAAGAGACCCAGAGAAGACCACTTCTGACCATCTTGACTCTAAATCTGTGGGACTTCAGATTTTTTTTCCTTGTGCCTTCATCAGACATTTCCTAATCTCACTTTATGAAAAGGAATATATACCAATGTATATCAGTTTGGCTAAGCCGTGCTAATGAGATATTTGCACAAACCTGATTCTGGAAAGGCAATGTTTTGAATAACAGTGAGACTTTAATCAAGGAATATGTCAGCAATGCAGACTACCTTCCATTTGAGCTTAATCTATTCAGTTGAGATCTCAACAAAACAAGAAGAACTGAGGATGAAAAAGATCTTCTTTCAGGGTGTCTTTCCAGGGTGCAACTCTTCCCTGGGTCTCTGCTGTGCCAGACCCATCTTGTAGATTTTGGATCTGTCATTCTTCACAATCACATGGTCCAATCTTTATAACGATCCCCCCTGTTTCTGTTTGTCTGTCTCTTTCCTTCTGTGCCTAGGAAGGGGATGGTGGCAGCTCTAAGAGTTCAGATCCCTTGAAGGCAGTTTGGTTCCAATAACATGTCTTTAATGCCACAGCTCTGAATTCTGGTCCTGCCATCTATAGGCAGTGTGACTTAAGAAACATGACTTGTCTTAATGTCAGTTGTATTTGTTTGTTTAACTTTGCAAATTGAGGCTTGGAGAAAGTTTTTGAAAGATATGAACATTTAATATTGTCAGAGACAGAAGCTCCTGCCCATTTGTCGTTGTCTCCAACTGTATAGCATTAGGCACAATGCCTTGTGTTTGCAAGGTACTCAGTCATGTTTGTTGAGTGACTCACACACAAAAAAGGGGGGGGGTTATGGCAAAAACACAAACTATTTTTGTATTTTGTATACAAAAAATGTAATAAATGTTATTGTAAGACTTAAAAATACAAAATCAAATAATTCAAGTATAATCCCCTTTTAACTCTAAATATTCAATATTCCCATTATTTCTATTGCATTATTTTTGTTCTAACCTGATATTTGTGTGTGCATGTGTGTGTATAAACATATATTTTTTAGTTAAATAAATAACTGCAATAAATGAATAGAAATGCAAATACTTTAGTCAAAGCATACAACTTAAGTCAAGTTTGTATCATCACTACTTTGATTTTCCCAAAGGAAACCAAGAGTCTTGTCTCTACACCTTTAAGAAGTAAAAACCATAGCACATATACCTTGATATCAAAATTCTTTTTCTCTCCATTTTTTTTCACTTTCCCTGACTTCTCCATTGCCCACATCTGTTTTGTTTTGTTTTAAAAGATCAATGAATGACTCATCCAATGGGGAAGGAACTGTAGATGATGGGCTACATCATCGTAAGCAACAATTTAAATGAATTGGAAAATTAAAAGACTGCATAATAACATCAGTAACATGAGTGCTCTGCTGCTTCTAGAAGAACCCCTTTATAGCATGTGACTCCAAGAAGCATCAATTCAGTATTTATATATTCATACACATGGCTTCATCTGAAACCTTGGTGGCCATTTGTATGTAGTATTTGAACTTCCATAATTACTTTCAGATAAATGATTCATCAGATTATGGTAGCATCTCACCAGAGAATCACAACTAATAGAAGAATGTACCAAAACTAAACTTGATGTAGCAGTAGAAAGAAAAAGTTTAGCCAAACCAGAAGCCCATAGAACAGTGGTTCTCAACCTTCCTAATGCTACAAATCTGTTAATAAAGTATTTTTTATTGTGGTGATCCCTGACCATAAAAATATAAATGAGATAGAGTTATCTCATTGCTACTTTATAACTCTAATTTTGCTACTGTTATGAATTGTAATGTAAATATCTGATATTCAGGATATATGATATTCGACTCCCAGGTTAAGAACCAGTGCCATTGAATGTGAGAAAGAAGGAGAAAGATGTGCAGGAAGAAAGCAAGAAGAACAGAAAGATGGAAATGTGGCTGGGTGGTTGGATTTAAGCTAGATGAGCCCAAATTCCTAAAGTCAAACCTCAACTATGATCTGGAAGATTGAGGAGCTAGAATCAAATTGTGCATTACTCAAGGGAATCATGTAACCAGGGTTCTCAGCCAGGTGATGTCCTAGATGCTAGGGTTGGGCCATTGAACAAAAGAGAAATCTGTGACCTCTTAGACACTATAATTCATTAAGGGAAGATACAAGCAATTAATGTAATCAATCAATTAATTATATAGTTATAAAATAATTCAGATTCAAGTGAAGAAGATTGTGTCAGAACAGATGCTTCAGTTATGTTATTCAGTTATGCTGAGGTATGACTATAAGTAAAACCTACTTAAATATCAACAATCCAACAGAAACTAGATGAAGCAAAGCATCAAAACGAAGCAATTTTTGTAGCAAGTCACAAAAAGAAGTGTATTGAAACTATGCAAAAAAAAAAACCCACAAAAACCTGGGAGCATTTTTCATCTAACTTAAATAAAATATTTGCTATGTATATAACGCCAGGAAAGTAGTGGTAATGTTTCAGAAAATTGCTTGCCCGTGTGTTTCTTTGCTGAACACTACTACTAAGACCATAAAGACATATAAATTCTACTTGGGGGGAAAAGTCACAAAGTCCTTTCAAAACAACTTCCTTACATGTGACCCATGTGACTGGTACTATTATCCCTATTTTACAGGTGAGAACATTAAAGTCCAAAGAATATTTATGACTGAACACAGTGAGTCAGCTCTGGGAATTACAGAAAAACACACGTGCTAGGCCGTATGCCGAATGACGTCATCAACTGTGGGTTTGGCTACGGAAGAAGTTAAATTCTCTAAGTGACTTTTGTGAACTTGGCTTTCGTTCTGATTATCCTTCTTCCTGTCTATCTTTCCCCCAAAGACTTGGTTACTGAGTAAATTCCTATGAGAGCCCAGAGTGAGTGCAGAGGCTTTGGAAACACCCCCCCCCCACACACACACACACAGTATGTATAATGTTCCAGGCTGAAACTTCCTCATGAAGGGATCCAGGAAAAGAGCACATGTTGCCAAAGGGTGAGTGCTATTTTGCCTCCTAAGATCTTTACCCTAAGTCTCTGGTGCCATTTCCCTTTCTAGATTCAAGCATCTCTACTGACCTATGGTTGGGTTCAACCAATGAACTTCCTGCCTATCCAAGTGCCAAAGACATCAGTAACCCCATGTATTAGTCAGGGTTCTCTAGAGTCACAGAACTTATGGGTAGTCTCTATATAGTAAAGAATTTATTGATGACTTACAGTCGGCAGCCCAATTCCCAATAATGGTTCAGTCGCAGCTGTGAATGGAAGTCCAAGGATCTAGCAGTTACTCAGTCTCACACAGCAAGCAGGCGCAGGAGCAAGAGCCAGACTCCCTTCTTCCAATGTCCTTATATTGTCTCCAGCAGAAGGTGTAGCCCAGATTAAAGGTGTGTTCCACCACACCTTTAATCCCAGATGAAAGGTGTAGCCCAGATTAAATCTCCTTAAACTCGGAGATTTAATCTTCTGGAATCCAGAGCCACTATGTCTCAAGATCTCCATAACAAGATCCAGATAAGGATCTCCAAGCCTCCAGATAAGGGTCACTGGTGAGCCTTCCAATTCTGGATTGTAGTTCATTCCAAATATAGTCAAGTTGACAACCAAGAATAGCCACTACAATCCACCCCTTGTCAACTTGACACAAATAATATCCCATGTTTACATGAAACAATAACAAGGTTGTGAATACGCCTAACATGATATAACTATCCCTCGTACAATCGCAAACGCATTTGTAAATTTACAATGGGGCATTCATATTACTTTATAATCCTCGTTTCTGCAACTGGTTACGTGGCCTTAATTGGTATTTATAACTACCTTCCTCTACTACCCATTCTGTATTTCCTTCACCTTCGGCCAGCACCTCAGCAGGTCTTGGCTCTTTTCCTGGAGGATTGACCCATACCTTCATTCCTGATGGGTCTGCGTCCTTTGTCATCCTGCTTGGATTAGGCTGTTGTAGTTTCCCATTGACTTTAATCACAGGACATGGTAGTACTAGGAGACGCCCTAAGGGATCTCCTACACTCCAGACATAATCTTGCTTACCTCCATTGTGAAGAGGTAATCCAATTTCCCCATGGTAATCTGGATCTATCACTCCTCCTAACACGGTTATTCCTTTTTTAGCCTGTTGGTTTAAGGGCATTAGAAGCCCAAAATGACCAGGGGGAAGTCTGAGCTTCCAATTCAATGGAATGTTTGTTGTAGCTCCTGGTAGGAGCACTCCCCTCTCTGGAGCCAAAACTTCTAGGCCAGCAGAACCTAGAGTTATGGGGACAGGAAGCAAAAATTTTCCTAGAGGGTCACTAGGAGTGATAGTAAGTGGAACTATTCCCTTTTCCACCCCTTGATTCCTGGACCCATGAATCCTGGCTATGGGTGAAACTGTACCATATATGGAGCGCTGATTCAAAGCATATACTGCCTTCTGAAGAACTCTACCCCAGCCTTCCAAGCTGTTACCACCTAATTGGCGCTGTAACTGCATCTTCAAAAGGCCATTCCATCTTTCTATCAGGCCAGCTGCTTCAGGATGATGGGGAATGTGGTAAGACCAGTGAATTCCATGATCGTGGGCCCACTGTCGTATTTCTCTGGCTGTGAAATGAGTTCCTTGGTCAGAAGCAATACTGTGTGGAATACCATGACGATAGATAAGGCATTCTGTCAGTCCATGAATGGTGGTTTTAGCAGAGGCATTACGTGCAGGAAAGGCAAATCCATAACCAGAATAAGTATCTACTCCAGTAAGAACAAAACGCTGTCCTTTCCATGAAGGAAGTGGTCCAATGTAGTCAACCTGCCACCAGGTTGCTGGCTGGTCACCTCGAGGAATGGTGCCATATCTGGGGCTCAGTGTTGGTTTCTGCTGTTGGCAGATCTGGCAATCAGCAGCAGCTGTAGCCAGGTCAGCCTTGGTGAGTGGAAGCCCGTGTTGCTGAGCCCAAGCATAACCTCCATCTCGACCACCATGGCCACTTTGTTCATGTGCCCATTGAGCAATGACAGGGATGGCTGGGGAGAGAGGCTGACTGTCCACAGAACGGGTCATCTTATCCACTTGATTATTGAACTCCTCCTCGGCTGAAGTCACCTTTTGGTGAGCATTTACATGGGACACAAATATCTTCACATCCTTTGCCCATTTGGAGAGATCTATCCACATACTTCTTCCCCAGATGTCTTTTTCACCAATTTTCCAATTGTGATCTTTCCAAGTCCCTGACCAACCAGCCAATCCATTGGCTACAGCCCATGAGTCAGTGAATAATCGTACATCTGGCCATTTCTTCTTGCAAACAAACTGTAATACCATGTGTACTGCCCGAAGTTCTGCCCACTGTGAAGATTTCCCTTCACCTGTGTCTTTCAGAGTTGTCCCAGAAAGGGGTTGTAATGCTGCAGCTGTCCACTTCTGGGTGGTGCCTGCATAACGTGCAGAGCCATCAGTAAACCAGGCCCTAGTCTTTTCCTCTTCGGTCAGTCGATCATAGGGAACACCCCATGAGGCTATAGGCGCATGCTTGGCAGCAGATGGCATTGTAACAGGAGTAGAAACCATAGGCATTTGAGCAACTTCTTCATGTAACTTGCTTGTGCCTTCAGGACCTGCTCTGGCCCGATCACGTATATACCACTTCCATTTGATAATAGACTGCTGCTGTGCGCGTCCCACTTTATGACTTGCAGGGTCTGATAGTACCCAGCTCATAATGGGTAATTCAGGTCGCATAGTAACTTGGTGTCCTATTGTCAAACGTTCAGTTTCCACTAAGGCCCAATAGCAGGCCAAGAGCTGTTTTTCAAAGGGAGAATAGTTGTCTGCAGATGATGGTAGAGCTTTGCTCCAAAATCCCAAAGGTCTTTTCTGTGATTCACCTACAGGGGCCTGCCAGAGGCTCCAAACAGCATCTCTATCAGCCACAGACACCTCAAGTACCATCGGGTCTGCTGGGTCATATGGTCCAAGTGGTAGAGCAGCCTGCACAGCAGCCTGGACCTGTTGAAGGGCCTTCTCCTGTTCCAGGCCCCACACAAAGCTAGCAGCTTTCCTAGTCACTTGGTAAATAGGCCTAAGTAACACACCCAAGTGAGGGATGTGTTGTCTCCAGAATCCAAATAGACCCACTAAACGTTGTGCTTCTTTCTTGGTTGTAGGAGGGGCCAGGTGCAATAACTTATCTTTCACCTTAGAAGGAATATCTCTGCATGCCCCACACCACTGGACTCCTAAGAATTTCACTGAGGTAGATGGTCCTTGAATTTTGGTTGGATTTATTTCCCATCCTCTGATACGCATATGTGTTACCAATGAGTTCAAAGTGGTTGCTACTTCCCGCTCACTTGGTCCAATCAGCATAATGTCATCAATATAGTGCACCAATGTGATATTTTGTGGAATATCCAAACGATCAAGATCCCTTCTAACTAAATTATGACACAGGGCAGGAGAGTTAATATATCCTTGAGGCAAAACTGTGAAGGTATACTGTTGGCCTTGCCAACTGAAAGCAAATTGCTTCTGGTGGTCCTTATGGACAGGTACTGAGAAGAAGGCATTTGCCAGATCAATAGCTGCATACCAGGTGCCAGGAGATGTGTTAATTTGCTCAAGTAACGAAACTACATCTGGTACAGCAGCTGCAATTGGAGTTACTACCTGATTTAGTTTTCGATAATCAACTGTCATTCTCCATGATCCATCTGTTTTCTGCACTGGCCAGATAGGAGAGTTAAACGGAGATGTGGTGGGAACCACCACCCCTGCATCTTTCAAGTCCTTGATAGTGGCAGTAATTTCTGCAATGCCTCCAGGAATACGATACTGTTTTTGATTCACTATTTTCTTTGGCAGAGGCAACTCTAAAGGCTTCCATTTGGCCTTTCCAACCATAATAGCCCTCACTCTACAGTTCAGGGAGCCAATATGAGAATTCTGCCAGTTTCTGAGTATATCTATCCCAATTATACATTCTGGAACTGGGGAAATCACCACAGGATGTGTCCGGGGACCTACTGGACCTACTGTGAGTCGGACATCAGTCAAAACTCCATTAATCACCTGCCCTCCATAGGCCCCTACTTTAACTGGAGGGCCACAATGTTTCTTGGGATCTCCTGGGATCAGTGTCAACTCAGAACCAGTATCCAGCAGACCCCGAAAAGTCTGATTATTTCCTTTTCCCCAGTGTACAGTTACCCTTGTAAAAGGCCGTAGGTCCCTCTGGGGAAGAACTGGAGAAAGGGTAACAGCAAAACCTTTGGGTGTCTTATCAGGATCCTTCCTCAGGGGAACCTGGCCACCCCTTCATTCAAGGGGTTCCGGATCTGCAAACTGGCTCAAGTCTGGAAATTGATTCACTGGCCGAGATTGCTGTTTACCACGAACTACTGTAGCCTTTCTTTCATTGGTTTGAGAATTTTTTTGCTTATACAAATCAAACAAATATGCAGTAGGCTTCTTATGTATTTCATTCCTGGAAACACCATGATTGACTAGCCAGTACCAAAGGTCCAAGCGAGTCATGCCATTATAAGTTTCACCTCTCCTGTGCTGACCGTTACTGGGTCTGTCATTATAAACATTCTTTTGCCTACGCTGTCCATTATAATAACTAGGATCACCTTGTCTCCGGCGATTCAATGCTGCCACCTGGCCCTTGTTACCTCGGAATCCAACTAAACCCAGTGAATTTAATTCATCTAATTGAGCAGAAGCATCTCCAATGCTAAGATCTGGCACAAGGAAAAGGGAAAGAACAAAACCCTTCAAATGTGCTGGTGCCCCTCTCACCAATTTGCGTCTTATAGAGCTGGTGAAGGGCATATCTTCTGGACCTTCCCATTGTGGACAATTAGGCTTTACACAATACATCCACTCTAGCATTGCAATTTCCCTAAGTCTTAAAATCCCTTCATCAACACTAAGCCATGGAATATCAGGCATCTCCAAGTCATTTCCAGTAGGCCATCTTTTGATAAACACCTCAGCCAACCATTCAAACAAACTTTTGACACCTTTTTTAACCATGCGAGCTTCCGTATTAAACCTAGAATCTCTACTCAAAGAGCCCATATCAATAAACTCAGCCTGCTCTAGTTTTATGTTCCTTCCACCCTTATCCCACACCCTTAAAATCCATTCCCACACATATTCACCAGGTTGCTGTTTGAATGAATTAGCAAACTCATTAAGCTCCTTAGTAGTGTAGCGAATTTCCTCATGGACTACACTTTCTACCTCCCCTCTAGGAGCCTGTTTTGCTTTGAGTCTGGTTACAGGTCTAGAAGAAACTATTGGTGGGCCTTGAGAAACATCAGTAGTGAAAGTCATTGCTGGTTTATCAGACTCTGCAAAATTAATTTCCTCATGTGGGGAAGGCATTATTTCAAGGGGTGGGGCTGAGGGTACTACTTCCTCAGGTGGGGCAAACCCTTGAGAATCTGAAGATTCAAAATTCTCAGCTTCAACATGGTCTTCCCACACATCCCCGTCCCAAGTTATAGGATCCCATTCTTTGCCAATTAGTGCCCTTACTTTAACTGTCGACACATTCTGAGGCTGAGACTTAAAATTTCGCTGTAGTTCAGCCAACCTTACAATGAGGGTTTCAGTTTGATTTTCTGCAACTTGAGCTCTATTGCTGCAAGAGAGAAGATTCTCTTCAAGGACACACTTAGCAACTTTTAGATCGTTTACTTGTGTCTGGAGCCTTTCGATTTTATCACACAACTCCTTCCTTTCATTCATCATTTTTTCCCCAGATACTAAGAGCAGCCAGCCAGTAAAATCATTTTCTGATTTTTTCCCCATCTTGTAGAAAGCTTTGTGCACTGAATCACCTAATTCATTAAGAAAATCAAGGGCATTAGCTTCTTTAAGTTTGAAATATAGTTTCAACCATGGGTCTTCAAAATTCTCTGAGCTCCCAGGAGGGAGAGAATCTGGAGAGGTTTCAGTAGTTGAAAGTGCTGGTGGCTCAACAAGCCAATTCCAGTATTTTAAAAGATTCATCCTTGTACTTCTGTTACTCTAGAACCACTCCTGGTACCAAATTCTGTATTAGTCAGGGTTCTCTAGAGTCACAGAACTTATGGGTAGTCTCTATATAGTAAAGAATTTATTGATGACTTACAGTCGGCAGCCCAATTCCCAATAATGGTTCAGTCGCAGCTGTGAATGGAAGTCCAAGGATCTAGCAGTTACTCAGTCTCACACAGCAAGCAGGCGCAGGAGCAAGAGCCAGACTCCCTTCTTCCAATGTCCTTATATTGTCTCCAGCAGAAGGTGTAGCCCAGATTAAAGGTGTGTTCCACCACACCTTTAATCCCAGATGAAAGGTGTAGCCCAGATTAAATCTCCTTAAACTCGGAGATTTAATCTTCTGGAATCCAGAGCCACTATGTCTCAAGATCTCCATAACAAGATCCAGATAAGGATCTCCAAGCCTCCAGATAAGGGTCACTGGTGAGCCTTCCAATTCTGGATTGTAGTTCATTCCAAATATAGTCAAGTTGACAACCAAGAATAGCCACTACACCCCACAAAGCAGGCAACGATGGATCTTTTAATTTTGGTATTGAAGAGAAACTTGGGAAATTTTCATCAAAGAAGGACCAAGGCCTTTGGGTTGTCCTACGACATACTTTGAAAGTTGTAGCCAAGAGAATGCAGCAAAGTATTTATTTTATATCATTTAACCAATTTTGAAATTTTTCCAAGTTCCTTCAGACTAAACTCAAGCAGGAGAGTGTGTTAATCAAGTCTTAAATATTAATGTGGCCAAACTGCCAAACTGGTTTCCTTGAAACCTTCATTTATGTTACCCAGCTAGTTTTTCATGTAAGAGATAATGAAAAGTGTATAGAGTTGTTAACTCATTTTGCCTCTGAGACTTTTAAGTTCACACACACACACACACACACACACACACCAGCCTAATTTCCCATGGACAAAATCCACTAAATACTCAAAAATCCTTTCCTGTAGACTCCTTAATTTTTTTTCAATATTCACTCCACTAATGATAGCTACCCTTCTCTTGACTGATGTTAAAATTAAAACTAAAACAAGCAAAGACCAAGAATTCAATGGCAGATGTGGGGGTGTAGGGGACCACCTTCCTCTCCCTTTGCCTCTGTCCTGTCCTAAAAGCTAATCTATAGGTCCATAGCCTGACTAGAGACGACCAAGTTCCCCTTGGTTGAGACCAATTTTATTGAGTGCTTCCCTATGCCTTAAGGTGGGAAGTTTTTCAGGAAGATGCCAAAACATAAGGCTGACCTGAGTGTTAGGTCATCTGTGCCCTGTAGTGGCCACAGAGAGCATGACTGCCTCATTTCTCAGTTGGATGGCAGTGAGGTGCCCTACATACCAGTCTTCACACGAGCTCTGCAAGGTCACTGGAGAGAAACCTTAGCTGGTGAGACTGCTGGAACTATGTCTGTCCAGGAAACTGGTAACAGGGTGACATCAGCTGTATTCCACAAGTCTTGAGGGCTCCCATTTGGCTTCCAGAAACACTTTCAAGGTGTTAATTCTGATTTACGATGCCGTCTGTGTTTTGGATGCTGCTTACCTTAGAAACCAGCCTTAAAAGTTATATAGCTGAAGAGTTCCTGAATTTACACTTCAGACACCCAGAAGCAACACCCTCCTTGATGAGCCAAGCTAACTGGATTTAAATGCTGCCTTAATCTGTCTGAATTCTACTTTGCAAATTCAAACTTTTTTTTTCCTTCCTGGCTCCCCAGACTGAACAGAAGAAAAGGCAAGTGTGTAGGGGGAACCCTGTTTTAAAAAGTCAGCACCAACACTTAAAATCCTTAGGCACTAAGACAGTTAAAAGTCCAATTTTGAAAAGTATCGCTGTGATATCTACCGTGTGTTGAGTAAGACTCCTGTTTACAGCCTGTACTGGTGCGTAGTTAAACGTATTAGCTCATATATTCAAGTCATTTCCATTTTACTGACATGCTCCCACAAGCTACAACACTTGAATAAACCACATCTATAAGGGCATTGTGTCTCAAATCTGCCTGCTAGTCAACGCAGGTTTTAAAAAATAATTTGGCTGACTTTGTTCCTAACTTCTTCATGACACTGACTTAACTCAAAAGCATCTTGTGTCTTTCTACTGCATCCTAATAATTCATTCTTTTTTTTTTGAGCTGCTCCCCATAAAAGAGGGTCTTTTAATATTCATTTGTTTGTTTTGAGACAAGGTTTCACGGGATAGCCCCTATGAGGGAGACAGACATTCTGAGGGAGGGACCTTAGTGATAAGAGGCCAGTGGAATGAATATTTTTAACTAACTAATCAACTAACTAACTAATTTTCAAGACAGTGTTTCTCTGTGTAGCCCTGCCTATCCTGGAACTCACTCTATAGACCAGGCTGGCCTTGAACTGGGAGATCTGCCTGCTTTTGCCTCCTGAGTGCTGGGATAAAGGCATGTGCCATTACTGCCCAGCTAGTGGGATGAATTTTTTTATTATTATTAGATATTTTCTTCATTTACATTTCAAATGCTATCCCCAAAGCCCCCTATATCGTCCCCTGATAATTCATTCTTTACTTCAATTTTTTTCCTTCATAACCTACTGCAACTGTCTTATGCTCCCTGGAACTGCCAGTGTCTCTTATGCTCTGTGCTCCTCCTTTAAGTTTTCTAGAATGTTCTACAAGATCCCTTTCACCTGCAAATCATTTGCCTAATCCTTTTTTCTCCTTCACCAAAAGGAAAGCAAATGCTGAGGGGTTAAGCAGCTTAATCAAGTTCCACTAAACCAAGCAATTGAGCAACTAAGATCAGACTGGTCTAGACCTCCTTATGTGTACCACTCTACCAATCAGTTACCCTGCATCTACCTTGCAATACATGCTAACCTCAAGAGATAAACTAACTTGCCATTCCTGTGCAAACACAGAGCTGGAGCACATGAGGAAACCATGCAAAAAAGCAAGAAACCAAGAGCAAAAGCTGGTTTCAGATTAAGTCCAAGAAAAAGTAAGTGACTTCTTGATATTAGGCATTTCCTGACAGCCTCAGACGATCAAGACAGTGCACTCTGAGCTCAAGCACCAGGGAGAGTAGCTGTTCATTTGCTCCCATTCATGAGCTCCTCCGTAGAGACACCAGCACAAAGAGCAAAGATTGTCAGCAAAGCCTAACCACTCAATTACCCAAGTAACCGTCACTCCCATACAGGCCTCGTTGTCTTGAGAATAAAAGGAAGTGGCACACCAATAGGATCGTAACCTCTAAGCTGTCATCACTAAGAGGGTCAATGTGTCGTAACACCAACACACTGGGCAGAGAGACAGACACTGGGAGAGTCATCTAGTAAGGTCTGTGCCTTCATCTTTCTGTGAAATGACTCAAACTTATAACATTGGGCACGCATTCAGCTGGAGGAGATGGGGATATAGAGAAAGAAAGAAAAGAAGAAAGAAGAAACTAAGTAAACAGGGTAAAGGAAGGTCTACGGTATTAGACTGTTTTACATTATAGTCATAGTCTTGACCCACAGGACTGTGAACCTGTTACACAAACACATACCACACACACACACACACACACACACACACACACACAAATAGTTTATTCCATGTAGCAGGTGGCAAGAGAGCTGGTGCAGCCTCACAGCTGGCCTCTCTGGGGCTCATACAGTGAAGCATATGGAGGAGGCTCAGCAGCCCACACTGAAAGTTAATCATTAGAATGCACAGAAACAAAGCTCGTGTAAACTAAAGCACCATTCTACATTAGCCAATCTGAGTGCCAAATGTGGCTCAAACAGCTTCTTGCTTGCTCATTCTAAGCTCTGGGGCATGTAGGTACTGGCAAAGGTGAGTAACTTCTCAGCTTTGAGAAAACCATTGAACTGTTAGAGTACTTAAAATCTTAATGCCCCAATATCATTCTAGACATTTCTTTGCTTCTTATCTAGCATCTACTGTAAAAAGTCAGGGAACCTGCTCTGCTGGAATCCCTGATGAAGCTAACCAGAAAAACCCATGACCCAGAGTATTGAAATTAACTACACTTTCCTCATGACTTAGAGACTAGCTTGTACATGATAAGCTTAAAATTAAGTTCCAAGTAATCCTAAAATCAGTCACCAAAATACGGGGGGGAGGGGGGGAAGTAGTGAAGAAATATCATCTTTTAAGTAGTTGGTTCTGCAGAATTTCTTCTAACAAAATATTCCATAACAAAGGGTTTTGGAAACCTGAGTGTAGACAGTAAGTGTGAAACTTAATGAAATGTTTAAGCAAAGCAGTGTGATTCTGTTCATAATGTTGAGGGAAATGGCTTCCTTTACACTTTAATGGTATTCATAGGTGTACTAGCTACTTTATAAAATGTTATTGGGCAATATGCTTTATGATTATGATGCCAGATGACTATCTTAAATCCATACAGACTTCGTTGACTTTAAAAAATAATCAGGTTTTTTTTCAGTTCCAGAAAATTTTCACCAAAAAATCAAACAAAACAAAAAACAATAGCTTTCTTTTTGTACTACTTAGGGGAAATGAGCGAAGACCAGGCCATTTTGGCTTATCCAGATGGATGGTTTTTTTGTTTTTTTTTGTCTTTTCCAGAAGTGATATTTAAAGTTTCACAAAGTAGATGATACTCCAAAATTCTAAGAGTTTATCAAGTCAATGAAACATAAATACTCAGGCGTTGTCAATATGCATCATGAAGAGGAGAGAGGGAGGTGGCCTTTCTGAAATGTTTTAACCTCATTTATTAACTTTATTCAATGAAACTCAAAGGATATTTTGAAGAAGCAGGAGACTGACAATGTCATTATGTATCTTCTGATTAAGTGGGGTCAGGGTTTAAAAAGTTATCTGTAACTTACTTCATTCATGGGACATCACCTCAGACTTTCAAACCATTTGGTCTCTCTGCATTATTTTCCAGCTGGCCAGACATGAACTCAGAAATCAAAGTGTCATGAGAGCATAGGAGAATACGTCTAGTCTACCTTTATTCTGTTCAGTGCTGGTTTGCATGTGACATCATTTTCTTCCATGGAAAAAGCTCTTTGCAAAACAGAACTAGCATACACCTCTGAAGAGGAAAACACCACACCCAAACAAAATCACACACTGAAAGAAAGCCCAGTGGTCCATCGCACATTCAGGGTAAGACTTAAGATATATGAAGAAAAAGCTGCATCTCCTTTCCAAAAATAAAAATAAAAATCTGACTGCTTTTGCCATTAGAGGCCACTGTTACAAACCACCTTAACCAGGAAGTCTCAAAGGAAAGCTGATTCCCTGTACAACTGACAGTCTTGGAGCTCAGTCCTGTGCAATGAACCAAATGTGATCACATTTCCTCTCATTTGGAACTTCCAGAATTTGAGCCTTGGGGAGCTTGGTGTGTTACCTCCCAGTCCCGTGTGTCTTCAGCTCCCTTCTTTGAGCTAAAGACAGACTGCCTGTCCACCAAATCCTTCTCTGAAAAAGTGGAAGCAAACAGGTGTTAAGACACCTTAGTAGTTTGATGAGAGTCTGTTAACGAGGTTATGTTAACAAATACATTAAAAGTATTTTTGGTGGCAAGAAAAGTGCATCTCTGATGTAGGTTTTGTGATAGCAAATATTCACAGCATTTGCCTTCTGAGGGGTCAGGAGGTCCTACCCGCTCACATTCTAAATGAAGAGCATATCCACTACAGGACATCTAAATAGAGACCCAAGATTATGGTGCTCACTGAGCTAAAGCCGTGAGGAAAAACATCCCAACTAAAAAGGCAGTTTACTCTGTAAACAGTAATTTTCAATTGACATTTGACTTTGGATAAGTTGAAACATCTGAGCCTGAATCCCACACCAAATTAAAACACACATATAAATCACCCCCTTGGGGCTGTGGTCCTTCCAGAGATGGAGGGCTAGCACAAGCATTCTTTGAATTGATTCATGTAGACTTGTTTAAAACATTTTGCTTGTTCACTGCCACGTTGGAGAAATCCCATACTTCCTTACTGGATGTATATCTTTAATGACCCCATCTCGGCTTCCTGTTTATCTGTAAGTCCCTATCCTGAATACCTCAGCTTGGATCTATTTCTGTGACACCTTGGCTGATTCCTGAAGTCATCTTTAGATGTTCCCCAGTCTCTCTAAGGCAGGAGGTTCATTCCTCATGTAACATTTTAAATGATGCATTTATGGGTATTATTATTATTATTATTATTATTATTTCCTTGTCTCAGGGCAAGGACTCTGTTCACTTGATTCTTACTGAACCCTTAGCACACTGCCTGTATAGTAAGCAGCCAACGGTCCATTGCTTATTAAATGAATAAATTATGCTTCCATTATTTTAATTTATTTAGTCATTTGTTTTTTATTATTGCAATTAATATATATATTGCTATATTTATAATATATATATATATATATATATATATATATATATATATACCATTTGTCTTTAACGTCCTTCTGCTCCAATGAGTAACCCCCAATAAAACTCATTGTCTCCCCAGGAGGAATTTCAGTAGTATCCTTAACTGCGTTCTGTGGTCAGTTTCCTATACATTTGATTACATCTTTCTAGGAACAGTGGCACACTACACCTTGCAATAACTGTGTTCCTATGTCTAACTTATTTTGTCTAATATGATGAACTCTGCTTCAACCATTTTTTCTCTAGGTGATGTTATTTTTTCTATGACTGAATAATTATCTATTTTATATATAAGCTATATTGTCATTATTGTTTCCTTTGTTTAAAGGAAGCACTTTGGCTCATTCAATTAGTTGGCCATTTTGAAATGGTTCAATAAACATGGGACTGCAGACGCTCGCACGTATGCTAACTCGTGTCCAGTTATATAGGCAGGTGTGTTATCTTACAACAGTTCTAAGTTGAATCCCTCTGAAAATCTATGAAAATGTAATATAATTATGACTTGCATTTACCTACTGGCTAAAGATGTAGAGTATTGTTCATATCTTTACTCTTTGACGAATCATCTGTTCTAGTCATTTGTTTGTTTATTTTTTTTCATTTGATTACTTGTCTTCTGGTATGCATAGTCTAAGTATTGTTCACCTATTAGATGGCTGGCAAAGATGTTCTTCCATAGATGATCTTATCTCTGTTGACATTAGCTTTCCCATGCAGAAATCCTAGTGGAATGTCTCTGGCTACTTGGGGTGGTATGGCCTTGAAGAAGGTATCGGGACACTTGCTATTTTCCTTGTCTCTTTTCATTCCAGCCATGAAGTAAACAGCTTATTCTTCCATATGCCCCATGCCATGCTTTATCAGGCCCAAAGTTGTTGAGATATCTGGCCATGAACTTCCAAAAATCTGCATCAAAATAAATCATCTCTCTTCATGGGGTTTATTATGTCAGGTAGTTAATTATTACCATAGAAGGAAGGTGAGTAACACAGCTCCCAACTACACAAAAGTGTTCCCTAACCTGCATTTCCAGGCACAACTGGGTATCTGTGTTTCTTGGAGGACAACAAAAGGAAGAAGCCATTTGTGGACCTCCTCAACAAGACAACTTAGGGAAAAAATAAGGATGACATGGTTCCATATAAACACAGAAATAAATAGTCTCAAGTACAGCTTAATCACAATACTTGATTAGTCTACTACCAATATTTAAACACCTTTCTTTAAAAATATTCCTCCTTCTAAATATATACATTACTTACAAAATTACCACTTCCACATCTTATAGGAAATTTAATACCTAAAATCAATAATGAAAAGTCCTATCTGATGAAGAAAACCAAATTATGTATTCATAAACTCATGGTAGTCACATTAAAGTAGGATCAATAGGGTTTTCCACCACTCTTTATGCCTATCCCTATAGTATAGTTCGGACAATATCCTTTATATATACTTAGGTCAAGAACATGCCTTTGCCCAGATTAAATACTATGGTACAAATGATGTTACTATGAAAATACACCCTAAATTTATTTTTAATAAAGAAAAGTAACCAAAATTATATGGATGCAGTCACTTCTAGGCCTGAGTTTAAGCTCTTACCAACTAGAGATGTGACTGAACCCAAATCTGTTTGCATGTTGTAAATTAAGACTTCCCTGTGCTTCTACAGCTCCTCTTTTGATCCTAGCTTCTAGAAACTTCATATTCTCAGTCTAAACTCAGCAGTAAGTAGCTAATTGGTAAGGCCAGAGGTGTCTCAATGTAGCTCTGACTTAATAGAAGCACTCCTCTACACAGTGATTGAAGCATGCTGTTTCCTTTAAATACCAAGAAGAGGAGGGGGGAAGTTAACTACCAGGCATTTTAAGTAGGTGTCAAAAGAAAGTTTCAAGTAAGGTGAATAATTATCTTAGTCTTTCCTGGTGGCTATTCTATACTATCCCTACAGTGAATAGCTCTCAAACACCAGATTTTCAGTCCTCACAGTTTACAAAACTGAGCTGTCCAATACCAAGGCACCTGCAGATGCAGAGTCTGACAGAGATCTATTTCTTCTTATGTCCTTATATGGTATAATGGATTAACAAGGTTTCCAAAGCCTCCCTCATATTTTGTTCACAGTGGTAAAGCACCTATAACCTAAATAGCTACCAAAGGCCCCATCTCATAATTCCCAGCATCTTAGGTATTAAGCTATGGACATATCATCGGAACACAGGTATCGAGATCATAATAATATTTCTGACTTTCCAACTTGTATTCGTAGGGGTTTTCTAGAGCACTAGAACCATTGGGATGAATAGGCATATGTGTCAGGAATTTAGACTCAAATGTAGACTTAAAAATTCAAAATGATGGGCAAGAATAAGACATGGTCCCAGACCAAGAAGAAATGGGGACAAAAGAAAAGTAAATAAAAGATATCCTTGAAAACAAGAATCCACGCTGCCATCGTTTCCTTGTGTACAGGTCTGCAACAAATGGGGTCCTAAAGCTGAAAGGAGAAGTGGATAGAAGTCTCCATTCTTTACCCAGAGACATCTGCAAAAAATAGCTACTTGCAAAAAAATTAGTTTTCTTCAAGGGAATCTCACTGGGGAAACCAACTCCTCTTAAGTGTACACTGCATGCCCAACAGTAGATAGCCAACAATATAATAATAATAATAATAATAATAATAATAATAATAATAACATTTTAAAAACTCAACAATTTTTGGAGGTACCTTGTCTCCAAATGTTTTGTAAAAGAATTTAGTTTTATCCTTGCAGGTCCTGTGTGTATACATTATGGCTTCCAGTTTTGTGTTATTTGTGGGATTCCAAAGTGTGCAAATGTGTATGTCTCAGTATCTATATGCTTTTTCTTTGGCTCTTTTTCTTCTATTTGTTTTATACTATTACAATTTGTTTGGTTTTTATCTTATCTTATTTTATTCTTCCTTATAAACCTGTTTGTTTTTAATGAGAGACAGAAAGGGTGTTAGATTCAGACGGAAGAGGATGTGGAACGGGACTGGAAAGAGTTGGGAAAGGGGACACCTTAATCAAAAATGTACGATATGAAAAAAATCAGTTTTCAATAAGAAAAAAGAATATACTTCAGGAAGAAAAGCAAATGATCAATAGTACTCTACCTATTTTATTGATAATATAAACCATTAGCTTAGAAAATAATGGCACCTCTCTAGTTTACAATTCTGTGATCACTCATAAGATAGAGTATAGAAAGAACGTGCACAGATAGTCTAGATACCACTTTTTTTCTTACAGTTTGGCATAAAATCATATGATTTCTGGGTTTATATTATAGGTATGCATAGCCTCTGTTATGAATTTTAAAAGCATTCAAGAACATTTTCTTCTCAAAAACTAAATCATCTACTCAGAAGAACTACCTTACCAGAATTGCTTACATGTACGGTCTTTCTAGCCTTTGGTGCTGTCCCCACAGATAGCCCTCGCTCTCCTCACTAACCTCCTACCCACACAGACTGAGTAACTCCTATTAAATCCCATGGGCCACACAGAGAAAGGTGACATCAAGTGAGAGGGAATTTTTTTGAGAAAGGCTCCAAACAGCAAGAATGGAAAGAGGGAAAGGAACAGAGGGGAAAATGTAACTAAATTTACTGTATACATGCATGAATCTGTAGTTAAAACAAACAAATCTATGAAATGTATTCTTAAAAAAGATCCAGATATGACTAGGTTTGAAGCTGAGCCTGGGTCAGTACTGGGTAACTGTTGACTGTATATTGAGCCAGTGGGTATTTGTCTCATTGCTCCTAAAGATCCTGGAATAAGCTGTACTTAGTCTCTAGATAGATTGCAAAATACTAGATTTGTCAAGGATTGGAAGTAAAGACTGGTAATTATCTGGACCTTTCCTAATCTGGTGATATCCACCATAATTGCCTGCCTTGCCTCAAGGCTCTACTTTCTGCAAAAATTAACACTTTCTGTTTATATCAATCTTAGCTACACGTTGGTACTTTACATTGAAGACTGACTTTCCTAAGTTTCAGTAGGTATTTTTGTTATGTTGTTTTGCCAGTCACAAGGAAGCAAACACTCAGTAAAACAGAAGAAAATGTTTAAGCTTGTCATAACTTTTATCTCATAGTGGTAGAAGCTAGGTTGAAACCAGAAACTTCAGGAGGACACATATTACCATGGCGAGAACGCTTGACAGAGTGTATTTAATTTAATACTGAACCCCACTTGATCCTTCTCCTCCCAGCTGCTCTTATCAGTAACAATGTCTTCTTATCACTTACATATTCCCAGAGTCTCTTATTCAATCTCTTAATGGTTGATCTTCCCAACTCCAAAGCTCAAGCATATCTCAAAGTCATTGTGATTTTCTTTACTCTTCTATGGCATGTACAATTTAATAGCTCACATATTACATCAAATTTGGCTCATTTGTTCTGATTTAAGAATGTTTCTGGTATTACCACCCATTAATGATAATTACCAGTAAGTCATGTAAAAAGCTTCACTGGGCTGCTTATCCATTCTAGAGATGAATTTCGAAGCTTGATGTAAATCATCTGGAGTCACAGGCTTTCCTAAACGGAATGATTGATTCAGAGGGAAATCTTCATGACAATGTTTATTTTGTTTCCTTGGCAATAGTTTTGTAAGTAACTTAGAACAACACAAAGTCAAAGTGGAGGTAAACGTCTAAGCTGCTTCACTTGGAAGCTCTGGGCTCTGATGTCAATCCATGGGATACCGAGGGATCAAAGAATAGCATAGCACATGGCTATAAAAACAAAAAAGCTCCCCCCCCCCTTGGTGTGGCTTTCCATTTGAAGTGAAATCAATATAGTCCTTTGCTCTTCAAGACCATATCACAACTGCAGCAGCCCATCTCTGCTCAATATGAGGAGATACATCTGATGTCTTCACTATTTCATGATGAGGGCTCAATCAAAGACCTCTTGTAAATTATAGAACATCAAAGCTCTAAGGGTACGAAAGCCAGTTCCTGCTGGCCTTCTGCTGATGCAAATTGATAGCTCTGCACATGGTCAAGCTGTCACCTTGACCTGACATATCTCTATCCAGGCAAGTTCTATGGTTTGCTAGCTTCCCATACTGGTAAGGGCTTCGTGTTCTTTGTATTGTTCATATGAGGCTTGCACTTTCAGCAGAGACTTTCACTCCTCACCTAATCTGCCAAATGGCATTATCTGCTTTCACGATCTTTACAGTCTACATAGATACACACACACACACATACATATATATACACACACATACATACATACACACACATATACATACATACATTCATACATACATACATGAGCCTCAGTAGAGTATTCTTTATATCTCCTATATTCCGGTTATTAAAGCTTGGACGCACCTCTGCTGGCACAGAGTAAACATCTGTGAATGAAAACAGCATCATCAGTTTCCATGACAATAAAGTATGTAGCTCAAAGCTAACAATGGCTCCTTAAAGCTAACCAACAAACAAATCTATGTATTTTCTAATTTTCTTATCCCCAAATTATTCATTAAATAATCCACTTACTTAATCTTTAAAATGAAGCCTCAAATCTACTCAATTCTCGCCCTCGCTCTCCTTCAGGATATCAGAATACTCTTTATAAACTCACATTTCACTTACACCTTTCAATTAACCATTTCTATGCACATAGCCAGAAAGATTATCTCCCTCCCTCCCTCCCTCAAACCCTACCACAGACTTCTTATACCCTGTGAGAGCCATGGGTTGTCTCAGGGCCTTTGCTGTCTTGCATGGACGGTTCTTGCCAGCACTTCCCAGAGTCAGTCAGTTCCTTGTTCCCTGTCACACATTAAAGCACCATACCAGCTTTGTCCCCACAGTGCTTTCCGCTTCATAAAATAGACTTGAGCAATTCTGTCACAATACTTTTCATCTTAGTCACAAAATGAGGAATTCTTATTTTCTGTATCAATCACATATCGTTTCTCCTCAGTATAATATACTCAGGCAATTCTGTCACAATATTTGGCATTTTCGTCACAAAATGGGGAATTCTTATTTTCTGTATCACTTCCATGTTGTTTCTTCTGTCTTGCTTACACATGCATGAGCGCCAGTGTATATTATTGTATCCATTATTCCTTCTCATTGTGCAGTAGCACCTGGCACAACTTGCAGGCACCTGGAAAACACTAAAATGCTTCTGTCAAGTAAAGTTTTGACATTAATATGTGGTAGGTGGTGGGAATACAAAGTGAAGTTAAAGCCACATTCTTTGTCAGTGTCTTGTAACTTCATGTTCAATGCCATCATTTCATTTGCCTGAACCAAACAATAGTGCAACATTTCAGATTTATTTTAATTATGTATATATGTAGATGGGGGTCACATGAGTGTGAGTACCTGCAGATACCTAAACAAGGTGTTGGATCCCCCAGATCTGAAGTTGCGACTGGTTGTAGGTTGTCTACTGTGAGAGTTGGAAATCAGACCCACATCCTCTATGAAAGCAGTATGTGGTCTTCACCTCTGAGCCATCTCTCCATCCCCCATGAATTGCCATTTAATGAGTCAAGAAGTTTAGTTCAGGATGATAAAACAGTACTAGAGATAGATGGTAGTGATTTTTGCATTCAGTGTGAAAGAATGTAATGTCACTCAATTAAAAATAGTTTAAAAACTTCAAATGATTAGAATAATAAATTTCAGATTGTCTACTTTAATATAATAAAAATTACGTAGGAGATATTGTCCATAAAGTACTGTAAGTGGTGCAAGGACTAGCAGTTGGGTTTGGACAGATTCTGGGGAGGGAACATTTTAAACATTTCATAGAAGTGGCATCCCCCCAGAAAGAAAGAACAGAAGAAATCACATGTGCCAAGGAAAGGGCATAAGAGTGCACCATTGCCCAGGTTAAGTTTGTCAAAGGCCAGACAGAGATAAATTGGACTTTGAGCTTAACGGCCTACATGTCCTGCATTTGGTTATATAGTAGGTTATAAAATTACCAAAAATAGCCCTTGCACCATTACCACCAATTTTAGAAAGGGCATTTAAACTAGCAAACGAACAGTGAACTAAAAGGTGAGAATTTTTACCAAAGAACTAAAGACTCATTTTCTAATGATGCTAGTAAAAAGTAATGTGGCTTCTTTATGAAAAATTTGGATTCAAAACTGAACATCCAGAAGCTGAAACAAGAGGAGCTGGGACTTCATCTTCTGTGCAGCGCATCCCACATCAAGCCTCAGGAAGACCATTCTTGGCTTAAGATGGTTCAAGACTTAGTTTTTAAATCTCATTCCATTTCTCTCTGTAGTATATGTTTCAACACTGGTTCTTAAACCTGAGGTCAACACTTAAATTTGAATAACTAGAGACTAAAGAGATGGCTCAGCTGTTAAGAACACTTCCTGCTCTTGCAGAGGACCCAGGCTTGGTTTCCAACACACACACAGCAAATACAATAACCTGTATAATTCCAGTTCCATGGAATCCAACACCTTTTTCTGGCCTCTATAGGCTTCCTGCACACACATAGTGGACATAAACTCACATAGGTACATACACATAAATATAATATTTTTAAAATTTCACAATTAATTATATATTAAAAAACAGGCAATGAAACCTAACTGTTACTGCCTACTATCGGCCATAGAGAGCTGACCACAGTATAGACATGATATTCTAGAACTGCAATTCGGCATGGCCATGTCAGTGCCAAAAGGAATGAAATGAAGCATCCGACACCAAAGGTCATAGAGTAGCTATGCAGACTAAGTCTTCATTATTCTACCTTTGTGTAGTAGGATGACTACATGCCTCATAGAAGCCTGTCCTCAGGCACTAACACCCTCCCACAGGTGACCTTATTCAGACAAGGTCTCATACACCGAGGGTCCTGAATAAATGAAGAGATGGATAAGCTGCAAATGGATTTTAAACAAAACAATAACAACAAAAACATTTTAAGGCTAAAGTGATGGTTCATTTTAAAGCACTTGACAGTCAAGCATAAGGATTCGAGTTTAGATCCCCAGTGCCTATATAAAAGCCAGACACAAAGGAGAAGAAATGGATAAATCCTTAAGGCTTACTGGCCAACTGACCAGTCATCCTACTGAATTGGCAATAGACATGTTCAGTAAATGTCTCTAAAATTAAGGTATAAATAAAAAGTGGAAAATACTAGTATTCATACACACACAAGAAGACTCATGCATGCATTACACACACAAACACACATACATACAAGAGAGAGAGACAGAGACAGAGACAGAGAGAGCAAATTGAAAACAAAATGCTTCCTTTCTTTCATTGCAAGGATGTAAGCCTTGGAATGAAGTAAAAACAGTTCTTCTGAACAAAGGCAGTTTCCTGTTTTACCTTTTATTTCCTCTCTCATGTCATTTCACTCTGCCCATTCTGCTCTCTTTTTCTCTCCTCCACAGTAGCCTCATTTAGCTAAACATTCCCCACCCAGTGTCTTAGGAGGGCAGAGGTTGCTTCTGTCTTTGGGGTTTGCTTTTCCCATAAGTGTGTTGTTAAAAGACTATATTCTTCCTTCATATCAAACCCAGTCCACTTATTTTTCTAATTTTAGTTTCCCTCTGTGAAGAGCAACCTGCAATCAAAATTTTGGCATATAATATATTATAGGGCTTTTCATTTTATGAATGTGGCTGTAAGCTTGGGCATATAATATGGGAAGTTCTGAACATTTTCATAGCAACACCATTCTCCTCTTTATCCTTTTTTTCCCCATCACACAGTAAGCCCAATTTTATTCCTGAATGTACCAGTGACTGTGCATTCTCTGAGATGTTTTATGCTTCATGGGAGATTAACTTTAATATACTATTTCGTTCAAAACACATATGCTGACTGGCAGCTGGGAAGCAAGCAGTAGCCTATTGCTTGGGGATATAACAAAAGATATAAATCATAGAAGCCATATCATTTCCATGCCTCAATGCATACACTCTAAATAGTGAGTTTCACTAAATATCTCTAGATAATGCTTCATCTTGAAGATGATGGGTAATTTTGGCTAGTTATATCACTAAAAATAATTTCTCACCATCTGCTTTTGAGTGTCCAACAGAGAAAACTGCAAGAGCCTGTAAATGCCCAGGGTTTTCCTATGCCTCCCTTCTTTCTAAATAAAGACATACTTCTTTAGAGTGCTTTGAGCCTTAAACTAGGCTTGCTCCCCAATTCTCTCTTAGCTTATATTAACCCATTTATATTATTCTATATCTGTCACATGGCTAGTTACCTCTCCTCAGTTTCATATGTCTGACTTCCTCAGAGTCCAAGTGGTGAATTCTCCCACCTCTGACTATCTCCCAGAGTTCCAATGTCTCTACTGGAACTCCCACCCTCTACTCCATGCCTTTTGCTAATAGGCCATCAGCTATTTTTGACAGGTGATGCTTTTATATATTGTACACAAGAGATTATCCGTACAAGAGCTGTGGCTGCCAATAAGGCAGCCAATAAGTAGAGGAAACTTCCAAGATGTACTGAAGGGAAGGGAATATGTGCAGAAGGGATGGATGGATGGATGGATGGATGGATGGATGGATGGATGGATGGATGGATGATAGCATATGACCTTGCCCTTCAGCACCGATATCTGTGATAGAGCAGCTATGATGACCTTAGGTGGTCCTGCTTCATGAGTATTTTGCCTTCATGGACTTTACTAAACTCAGAATGTAAAAGTCCCTAAAGGTAAACTAATTCATTCAAAATTTTCATAAAATTATCGACTAAAATGCTCCCTTTGTGTCTTCATATAGTGATCTGTGAAAAGATGTATCAGACAAGGCAGTGTATTGACAGAAGTCAAGAGACCATGTAGATGGTTAACTTCCTGACCAATTAGCATCATGAAAGACTTGGAATTTATTTGTACTCTTGGTTTTGTTAACTAAGCCAAACTTATCCCATTCATCCATGGATTCCTATCGAAGTTCTTCATACATAGAGTATTTTTATTATATGTCCTGGCCCAATGTATTGGCCTTCTAGGACAGGCCCTATGTTGAGTATAGCCTGTTGTAAAATCAGTAAAATATCCAAGACGAATGTGATAATGAATGGTAAAGCTGTTCTTTCAAAGACAGCTAGCGCAAGGAACATATTCAATAGACTTAATAGACAAAAGCAAGATTGGTTGGAAGAGCAGAGCAGATCTGCAGTATCTAAATGCAATTGGATAGGGATGGTAAGAATCATAAAGTGTATTAAACTAAGCTGTCGTCCTCAGGTGTGTCTCAAGTACTAGGAAGCAGAGCCTGGAGTGGGCATACCCTTTGTCATTGCACTGGATGAGAGGCTAAACTGGGAGGGCAATTGCTATGAGTTTGAGCCCAGTTTGAGATACAGAGTAAGATCACATTTAAAATATATATAGTAAAATAAAAAATTACTTATATATTCATCCTGAAATTTTCAATCAATTCTGCTGTATTATTTTCTATTCTAGTCAGAAAAAAGTGTGTTGTTTTCACATTTTTAAATAATAGCTTTCTCACAGTGAATTTTAATGTATGTTGCATGTGTCCTGTTTTCAATGGATATAGGCTTGTTAACCCCTTTTATTGTGAAGTAATTAAGGGAAATGTATCTTTGCTTCCTTGCTTGCCCTAGGCAGTACTGAGTAAAATAGTCTAGACTAAAAACAGATCTACATGAAATGCCATACCATATACAAAAAAGTGTAAGTTATTTGTTGGAGCACCAACAAGAAATAAATGAATGGATGAAGGTGAAGGGACAAATATCTAGAACACTTAGATGGGGAAGGCACCACTTTTGGCTTTCTTTTTCTATTTCCCAGTCCTGACGTCACTTCTAAATAAGATGCTTTCATAGCCCTCATTCCAGAAGTGCATTGGGTTTAAATAACTCGCCCAGGATTGCCCAACTAACAAGTGACATGGCAGGAATTCAATTAATTAAATTTCAGAGCTGATTTCTAAGCACAGGGCTGTGTTGCTCCCTTCCAAATGGTACAGTGATGTCTGTGTCCATGCTCCACATCTGTGCTCAATGGCATGTGTGTCAGGTATACATTAAGAGAGAATACATATGCAACCATTTATTAAGATGTCAAACATATTCAAATGCAGGCACCTTTCAAGGGATCCAACTTGGCTTATAAAATGTGTGTGTGTGTGTGTGTGTGTGTGTGTGTATATATATATATATATATATATTCATTCATAGAAAAACTAAAGACTAATATATATATAATATATAATAGGCTAATATACAAAATTTTGTGAGTTATAGAGGTAAATCTAGAGATTTTCAGAATGAAGTGTTATACTCATTGTTTTGCTTGACTTGTCTTTATTTCAAACTTATTTGTTTATTTGTGCTTATTTGGGCCACTCAAAGATATATATTTTTAACAGTCTCTCAGTCATGAGAGTCTGAGGTGTTTCAAATGGTGTACATTTTGGGCAATATTACAGTAGGTTAAATTTTTTTTATAGATACAAGAATACAAGGAGGAAATCCGGCTTCATCGGTCATGTAGAAACTGAACTTTCTTGGGACAGAGTGCTTGAGGAACCAAGTGGCCATTCCTCTGAGAGCAGTGTATGTGGGTCTGGAACTTGCCAGTATCTAGATTTGAGGTATGGAGTCAGTGGCAGATGAGGTCAATGTTTATTTGTCTTTGCAGTTCTTCTGTCTATAAGTCTCTGCTACTCTAAGACCAAAAGCTTCTTGTAATTAATGCTTGCTGCTCAGCAGCAGGGGATAAAGAAGAGGAATTAGCTTATTTGGTGCTCTTGGCTCTTTGTTCTTTCACTGGGGAGCCCCTCACTGATCACCCAAAGGCTCAACGTTTCCTTAACTCTTTGTAAGCCAGAGAAAAGAGGGAAAGAAACGTATGCATGCAAAAGGAAAAATTTTTTACAGAGACAATGTGCACACACACACACACACACTGGTCAGGCTGACTACCTGTCTCATCAACTCCACAAGTGTTCATGCATACTTACCTATACACACCTGCACTAACACATGTGGATAGAGCAAGCTCCAATGAGCTAGAGACAATACAGAAAAAAAGGTTTCCTCATTCTGGATGAAAAAGAAGCTCTAACCTTTATTTCTCCAAGAGAGAAAAGTTTCTACCTTTAAAGTGCTAAAAGTAAGCAAAAGCTCCCTTCTTATTGTTCTTGGTTCTTATACTTTCTTATAATCATAAATCAATGGTTTACCAAGCATCTTTACATTCCATAAGTTCATAGCTAGTTTAAGACACTAATTGATGTCATACAACAATAAGAAATTTAAACAGAAATGTTTACATACGTTTTCACTAAGACTAGTACCTTTCTGATATACCTGTTACTAACTCCATAGGTTCATTAAGTGTAAAACAATAATTCTTTTTTTTTTTTTTTAAGATTTTATTTGTTATATGTAAGTACATTGTTGCTGTCTTCAGACACTCCAGAAGAGGGCGCCAGATCTCGTTGTGGATGGTTGTGAGCCACCATGTGGTTGCTGGGATTTAAACTCTGGACCTTCAGAAGAGCAGTCGGGTGCTCTTACCCACTGAGCCATCTCACCAGCCCCCTAAAACAATAATTCTTATATCATAAGTTAGCACAGTTTTTCCAAGAGACAAATTACCTGTCATGGGTGTCATTGGTTTTGAGATTTTTTTATAGATAAATGAGTAAATATTTTATTTTCTGTCCTTACACCTACAACAAATTATTCATTCCCTGTTTCATGGACTTTAGTTACCTTTTCCCTAATTAGAAATTTGTTCCAAGCCTGTTTTCCTATCCTAGTAAAATGACACATGAAGGTTTACAGACTCCTATTTGCAACTTTTTAGAGAGCTGGAAATTACTTGTATAAATTTAGGAATTCTATAAAAATCATTGTCAGGAATTATGAAATCATCAATATGTCTATACAGCATTATGACATGAGAGTACATATTCATTGATCTTCAGAAAATCTGTCCAGTAGGGTGGGCTAATGACCAGGAATCATTAGACTATGTAATAGTGACAGAAAAGGCATATCAGTAGCAAGAAATTCTGGGGCAAAATCTCTGAAGACTCTACAATTCAGGGCTTACCCATCAGAGCCATGCAAAACTGAGTGCTATTTCCAGAAAAAAATGTGTTTGTGTGCCTTTGGCCTTTGTTAGATGGCTCCTGACAGGAACTGGTAAGAGAACTCTTCCACAAAATCCTTATATTAACTTTCATACTACAAAGTTCAGAATGGTGTTTCTATAGAATTGCATTTGATATAGCTTAGGAACTCCAAAACTATTTAACAAGGAAAATGAAAAAATAATACAAACTGATGAAGTAAGAATATTCTGTATTATTGTATGTATATATGAAATTTATAGATACTTTATATTTTATAGAGGTCATAATGGATAGATAGGTCGGTAGGTACATACATACATACATACATACATACATACATACATACATAAAAGCATAGAAAGAGATTCTTTCCAAAAAGTGATTCTTTTAAGGCCATGTAATTCTATAGCATTAAAGAAGAAAGCTTTGTCTTTAAACATAGAATTATATATATTTCCATGATGTACAATTGTTAAAGGTAAATGTTTATGTAATATTTTAAGTAAGTATTTCTGCCAAAGCATAAGTATTCTTTACTTTCTATTCTCTAATAGAAATTATTTTGGTTGTCACAGCCACAATTTTTAACAAAGTGATAAATGCATACGTGTGTGTGTGTGTGTGTGTGTGTGTGTAGACAGAGAGAGAGAGAGAGAGAGAGAGAGAGAGAGAGAGAGAGAGGGAGAGAGAGTTTGACTTCTGATTTCTCCAACTGTGTCTTTAGAGGTCACTAAGAGTTTGGGGAATTTTGTTGCTGTAAGATTCAGTTCTAATTTTATGACTCAGTTTCTGGGAATCAGTTTTCTTAAACCAGTGTCCATTAAGTTTAACTGACCATGATAACTTTGAAATAAACTCATACATGCCCGTATAATCTACTTTAGAAACCATTATTGACTTTGGTTTTCCAATGAATTTCATTTTAATGTTCAAAGTGTATTTTACAGTGTTTGCTTCCTTCAAAGGTGTTTTTATTGTAGCAATAAGATTTTATTTTGCACTAAACTTATCATAAAAGATGTCAATATGGTGTGACTGAACACTGGTACTGTTAAATCTTACTGGCTTTAGTTTGTCTTCTCTAACAGTTGTCAAGTAGAGATGTACAGTCACAGAACAGGAGCATGCCATCATGCCTTCACAGAACATTTCCCCTCGGAGTCCCCAAATGAATTCTGGCAGTGTTGGAGACTCACCCTCTAACTGTCCTCCTGTGTCTAGTGTTTTAGTGAAAGTTCCTTGCTCCTCGTTGCCCCTGTTCTTTTCTCTGAACACATTCTACTTTCTTTCTTTTACCTACTCACTGCCTCCCCAGGAAGCTCAAGCAGGAAGCATGACTTGCTCACAAGGCCTCTGGCATCTCAGAAAAAGAAAGTAGAGCCCAGGAGGTTGTTACTTAATGCTCTGGACATCCTTATCACTCTTGTGCTCCTAGGAAATCCCTGCCATCTTGGAGGCTCACATTCACAGATCATACACATTCTGATGGTCCCTTGTACCTACAGTATCTATAAATTCTATTGGCATTTCCCCTGCATCAGCATGAATTCCTCAATACATTGTCCTCATGCTCAATGAGTTCCCTAATGCCTTATGGATTCTCCTTTTTTCTTATACCTACCTTACTTCCTTCACTTCCTTCGCTGTCCACATGGGAATGCATAGTTTTTTCCATTGGTGTTTTATTCTCCAGGTCTCTGCTTATCTATTGTTCTTTCCAATTGTTCTAGACTAGTCAAACTCAAATCTTGGACAATCTATACGTATATCCCACTAATATTTTAAGGCTTCAAAATATATCCAATGAAAAAAATTTGAAATTATACCCATTGGTCTTGAACAGTCTTGAGCCCCACTTAGATCTGTGGAGTTGGCCAGCAATTATCTCATGTTCTTTAATCAAGTCTCTTTCTCGTCCTCTGCAGTGGACTTCAAACTTTCTCTGTTCTCTTAAACTCTCCTCTTTCTCTATCCACATGCCTCCCATCATACAAAGCAGATTATGCCACCACTTGCTTCAGAGAGAACAACCACCCTTACACAAAGAGACTTTGAGTTTCTTACTAAAGACACATACTAACTTGTATATTTCTATTCTTTGCAATCACCTCCTGCCTCACTAGAGATGTCCTATTTTCCCTATAAAATTGACACCTCCACCTAAATGTAGAGTCCCATCCCTCTTACAAGCATGCTCTACTAATTACTTTTTTCTTTTATTTTTTAATTTCAACTTTATTTCTAATTTATAGTCACATCATTTTCCCCTTCTCTTTCTTCCCTCCAATCTTTCCCATATACTATGTACATGCATAATTATACAAATACAACTTGCTGACTTCATTTCATATAATTTCAGGCCCAATCACTTGGAACTGGTTAACCAATTAGAGAGATCATCCCTGGAGTAGTCTAATTCTCCCACTCTCAATATTCCTTGGATGCCCGCAGTTCTTGTCCAGAGTTGGGGCCCCCAAGAAATTTCACACTTTTATACTAGCATGTCCATTGGTGTTATTCTTGTTCAGGTCTTATTGTGGCCGTATTGTTGAAGTATCATGGTTGAAGATTCCCTGTCATCTCTAGGGCACACACTCTCATAGAACATCTCCTAGGCCTCTGGTTCTTAACAATATTTCCTTGTCAACTCGTTTCTTCCTATTTGTGTATGTTCAAGCCTTTCATAACAGAAGGAAAGCATTTTATTCACTGGCCTTATGTTCCTTTCCAATTTAATCACAGAAATTTTCTTTGCCTCTTTCTACTCCATGTTTGCATGATCAACTCTCGTTCTGCTCAATAATAAATCAGCAACACATTTAATCATTTGTGTTATCTCACACTATACACAACTTGTTTTCAGTTACTATATAATCTAATATGCCTTTCCTGTGCTTGTTGTCTTCATATATAATTGAACAAAGTACTGAATAAATTATATAATCTCTTATGTAAATCTGTTTTGTACTGTATAGTTCTGTTATAGTTCATCTTTATCATTAACTTGAATGGTTTTAAAATCACATAGGAGACACACCTCTGATATATCTGTAAGCATGTTTTCAGAGAGGTTACCTGAAGAAGAAAGGCACACCCAGAATGTGTGTGGCAGCATCCTATGGACTGAGGTTCCAACCTGAACAAAAAGGAAAAGGAGAAAGCTGGCTCAGCATCAATATTCATCTATTCATCTAGATAGATAGATAGATAGATAGATAGATAGATAGATAGATAGATAGATAGATAGACAGACAGATAGACAGATAGACAGATGATAGACAGACAGATAGATAGATAGATAGATAGATAGATAGATAGATAGATAGATAGATAGACAGATCTGCTACCTGAACATGGATGCAATGTGACCAGCTATGTAACCTTCCTGGTCATGATGGAATTGATCCCTTTAAAATGTAAAACAAAACAAACCCTTCTTCCCTAAGTGCCCTTTGTCAGATATCTAATCAAGCAATGAGAAAAGTAACCAATACAGGTTGTATTATCATTTTGACAAAAATACATTTGGATACTTAAACACAGGATTTTTGTCTCTTTATTAAATATTATTTCATTTTACATATGCATAAACATTGTTTTGCTTCTTGGACAGGGTTTTACTACATCACCTAGTCAGCTTCATAGTCTAACTAGTCTTAAGTTTGTCAATTTCCTACCTCAATTGTCTATGTGCTGGTATTACAGATCTGTTTCATCAACCAACATACATTTACAAAGCTCCATAGGATACCAAACTACACATATTCACACTTTCTACTGTTTTGTTTAAAGATATTTTTACTTAAAAGTTGGCTTGTTTCATATCATGTTGTCAAAAATTATGACTTCAATGTGAATTCTTTTTCATTTTTACTAGGTCTATTCTGTGTGTAGATTCGGGTTCTAGATTTCTGACACTTTTTTAAAAATTATGATAAAATTCAATTTTGTTTTTACTAGGTCTATTCTGTGTGTGGATTCAGGTTCTAGATCTCTGACACTTTTTTTAAAGTTATGATAAAATACAATTTTGTTTCACGACTTCTTATTCTTATTCGAGAATCCCAGTTGCATTGTGTGAAATCATCTTTGTTGGTCTTCTTGAAGCTACTACTTGCTGATTATTTTTGTTTCCTTTTATCTTATTGACAGCATTTGGCTGTTTTAATTCTCTTCCTTGATGCCCTGAATTATAATTCCTATTGCTTCTCTACTCCCTGTCATGTGGTAGCTTTGTCTTCATTCCTAGGGTGATTCATTCTCCTCTGTTCTTCCTAGAGGTCTTCTTAGTTCTCACATTAAGTAATGTCTCTCTTTTTCTGAAATTTTGAGTTCCTGATTGGAATATTTTACATGCATATGCACATGTTTATTTAATGACTTTTGATTTGCTTTTCTTGCCCTCTATGGGTTTTTAGAAGAATTTATTCAGCAATATTTTATTCTTGTGTACTTTCATCATATGATAACTTGAATGGCTTCGAATATCTCCTGACTTCTTTATCTAAGTCCCCCAAAACCTTTGTGGGATAACTGTGAGACAATTAGTGGCTTATCAGTTTGCTCAGCTGAAGAGCACCCTCTTCTGTTGGCATAATATGTAATCAATTTAATAAATAGTGACATTTATAAAAATGCTATTTCTTACAGTTTTTAATTGGTGATTTTTTTCCTTTGGTTTGGTTTTATTTTTCATTGTTTTCCAATATTTCCTTTACATCCCTTCAGTTCTATACAGTGGAGTACTATGGAGGTTTCTATAGGCCCTGAGCTCTTATAACCATTTTGCATAGCTAATTGGAAGCAGTCTTCTGCTGGACAAGACAGTCTGTTTTTAAAACCTATTCTCCATCTCCACTGGGCATCGCACATTATTTCCAGAATAGGTCCCATTTACTTTCTGTTTTAGACTTACCTTCAGAGTTTTCAGTTAAGCATTTATGGTATGCTATATCTTCTCGTGTGCTGTAGCCATGGGTCTCTTTTTTTCTTGCTTTCCTTTGTACAGCTTTTAGATGTTGTGTGAAGAACTTTGGTTTCATGTAGCTGTTATTATCCTTGACTAATAATATCACTCAAGGTCCTATTATAGAATTTTTTTCATTTTCATTAAATTTTTATAGATCGTTTTTAGAGATGTCAATGAGGTTTAGTTCATTAATAAAAAATCAGAAACTATTGACTACCAAACTTTGTATCTTATTACTAAACTGCTATCTTTTGTTAATGTTGGTGTTCTTTCTATTACTTAAAACACGAGATATACAACTTATAAACTGTATTTTGTCTACAATTTTGAATCTTATCATCCATGATGAGTAGACTCAATTGTTTGCTACATGTAGCAAAACCACGTGTGCCATGAATCAAGAAAAAAAATGAAAAGTTAGCAGCTAGGTAGGGTCCCACATTCCCCATTAAAATTATAATCACATTGATCTAATTTCTGCCTGTAAGACTTCCCCTTCCAAAGGACCTAGCACCTCCCAATAGCACGTTGGACATAGAAAAACAGGTCTTACCACACGGAACTCTGGGGAAACATGTACTATAGTACTCAGGGTCCTAATGTGGACTACTACTCATTTGAGCTTTCTTTTCTTCCTTTTTACACTTCTCTTATTCTGTATGTTACAAATTTTTAAATTGTTGTTTAATGTTTTTGAGAATGTTTTAGATAAGCTCCACATCTACAACATTTGCCCCTTACCTGTCCCTCTCCAATTCTTTCCATGCCCCTCCTCCCAAATTCATGAGCTCTTCTTTATTATTATTGTCATATAGATAGGTAGATAGAAGGAAAAAACAAACAAACAAACAAACAAACAATGAACATAGATATATATCAATATAGCCTACTAAATATGCTTAGATTTGCTTGTAAATACATGTGTGCAAACTCTGAATGACCTCATCTCATTCTGTTTCCTTACACACTGCAACTGCGGTCATAATATTGCTTGGTTCTATCTTCCATTAGTGACCAACCATGCATCTCACACCTTGACATGAATAAAGGTAAACTATCTATTTACCTTTATTGGGTAAGCTCTCTATCCCATCCCATACCTGCCCTTTCCCCTTTGATCCTCATCATAGTAAATGGTATGACATCACCTTTCCCAACACATCTTGTCATGGTCACTGAAAATAGAAGTCTTCTTATGACTGCCCTCTCAGTCCATAAATATAAATTATTATTTCTAAAATATCTCCAACCTGTGTTCAGCCCTTCCAGATTCTGGTTCACAGCAGCATCCTTCTTGGCTGGGTTACCATAGCAGCCTCATAGCTGTAGCTCCTGCTTCCACTCTTCTCCCCATTACATCCTAATGTACAACATTTTGATGAATTTTAATTCTGTTAATATTGCTCCATTTCTGTGGCAGTATCCTCTCGATATACTATAATTCTATTAGGATGGGCTAGCTGATACATAATCCAATGTATGTTCATCTCTCTAGATACCTATCACCAGACTCTGACTGTTTCCCCTGCAAAACACAAAAAAGGTACAGCAACCTTAAGTGATCTCAAACAATGGTCAGGACACTGTGTTGAGTTCCATACTTGATTCTAGAAAACAATAGTCAGGGTACTGTTTCTAGTTCCATATTTTGTTCTAGAAACATGATGCTCCCCATTCAGAGAAGTCTAATTGCCCTCTCATTGAACATGGTCAACTTACTGATTCAATTCTAATGAACAAAATACTTTTGTAGTGTTCTATAGCTTCCATGGCTAAGTAACAATGTGGATACACCTTCTGTCTAATATTTTCTCTCACTCTTTCTAGATAGACAGACAGACAGACAGACAGACAGACAGACGGATGGACAGATAGATCTAATGCTATCTCTGTGTGTGTGTCTGTATCTTCTCTGTTTCCATCTCTGTCTCTATATGTATCTGTTTCTCTGTCCTTCAACCATACTGTAGATATGGTAATCCCAAGTAGTGCTAGAGGGAGGTAGTCAATAATCCAAATCTCAGCCATGTGCAGAAACAGGCCTAAGGTTATCATAGCTCTGAACCCTACTTAGACTGCACATATTGTGCAGAATGAGCACATATTGTCACTGCTTAAGTTTTGAATTCTGAACTAGAACGAAAATATTTTAAATTTGGTAGATAATTTTGGTCTTGCTTATTGTATCTTGTGCCTGGAAATTTCCCACTTGTTCCTTTACCCACTAACCTTTAAGTGACATTCTGTTTGCTTTTATTTTACAATTCAATAAACAAATTGCTATACTCTTCTAAATTTTTCCCATATTCTTAAAGATACTTCTATATGGAGTTGCCTATGTTTATCTATAACATTGACTGTGAAACTTTACTTGTATTTATTCAATATGTATGGCTTCTTAAATTAGAAATGTGCCTGTGTTTCTGAATAAGCATGTGAAACTAAATGAGAGTTGAGCTTAAAATTTCAAATCATACCTGTCTCAATACCAAGAGGAAAATTACTGCATAAAATTAATACTAACCAGTGTCACTGGGGAACGTGGACTCATGTCAATTGCTATGGAGAAGACTTTGTACATATCACCTCATGTAAATGTCAATCTGACCCTCTAAGACAGTTAAAAATGCATCCTCTGTTTGATTTTAAATCCCAGTTTTATTCAACCACTTTAGCTGTGCAGCATGGATTAAGCTGGGCTTTCTTCATTTCTATTTTTTCTCCTCAAAATGAATATTAAAATAATATCTGAAATGAGGATTAGATGAAATTATATATATTACACCTCACACTATAATAGGTATTTCAGAACCTTCCTGACTCATTTTTTATTTGAAGAGCTTGAAATATATTAGAAAGTTAAATAACTTTGCCAAAGCCATATGACTAGGGTACACTTGAGATTCTGTCTCAGGTCTTTTGGACTCCTAAGCCCTGACTCTAAGCAAGTAGGCGGTAGTGCTCAACATACCCTTTGCCAATTTCTGTCTTTACTATCTACTTGTGATATCTGCTGATAGCTTCATCAAAATTTAAAGAGAACTGAGCCAATAAATTTACTGAATGGAGGATAACCAAAGAAAGTATTATAATATTAGTGTCTGTTTCCTGAACAATATTTGTATACTCTCATAATTTAAACGTTGGATTAACCTTGTCAATACCCTGATATCACAATACTGAGGAGAAGTGTATTAAGAAAAGTAAAGAGTTTTGTCTACCACAACAGAAAAACAACAGACAGTTTCTAAAATGGAAGACAAAAAGTCACCTACAAACTAAAATTAAGCAGGGTTCAGCTTCTCAAAGGTGGATGCCTATAGCTAAGAGAACTCGGGAAGAGAAAGAGAGTGGTGACATAAAGAACTGATTTTTCCATTACAGACTTCTAAGAAATATTTGACTTTATAAAAGTGAATATGTGTTTGATTAAAATTATTTTTAACCCATCTGGAATTCATATTGGATCATACTGTATGATAGAGATCTAATGTCATAGTTTCCCAATGGCCTCTCCAATTGTTATCTAGCCTGATTTTAATTACAGTTCTGCTTCTTCTCATATGTTTGTTGTTTGGAGTACCCAAAAAGCAGAAATGTGAAGTCATATACACACACACTCAGGCCTTATTTCTCTCAATTTAAGACTACACCCTTGGATAATTTTATACCTGCCTTTGTTCATGCTACACATGGAATCATTAGGGAGATCACAAGCTTCCAATACAACACAAAAAGTAAGGAATCAGATGAAGGGCCCTCTGAGAACACTGCTTTCACAGAGTCTAGTACAGAGGCATCTTCCACTATTAGTCACTTGGAAGAATGCACATTAAAACCACAGTAAGATACCCACAGTGTGGGGTAACATGATAAAAAAACATGCCATACTGAATGGTACTGAGAATTTGAAGCAACTAAAATTCTCATAAACTCACACTGAAAATAGAGGGTGTTGGGAATAGAGAGTATTACAACCCTATTGAGAAATTTGGGGGGAAGCTTCTTATGAAATTAAGCAAATATCTCCAATGAGCTGTTTCATGCTTAGACATTGATTGCACATTTTGGCAAAAACATTAGCACAGTAATATTCAAATCACTTTGTATATAACAAACCCAGAAACAACCAAGGTATCTGTTGGTAGAACAGAAAAGTTTTGAGTATTTGTGTGTGTGTGTGTGTGTGTGTGTGTGTGTGTGTGTGTGTGTGTGATAAAATAGTAGTAGGCAATAAAAAGAACAAAATACAAATCAAAATACTTTGACCATTCAAATAACTATTACATGTTAAACTGTGTCTATTTCTCAAAATTGCATGAGTTTCTAAACCAAAGTACTTCAGAATATGATCATAACTGAAGATATGACCTTTAAATAAGTTGTAGAATAAAATAATGCCATAAGGGTTGGCCTTGACCCAGTATCCTGTATCTTTAGAAGATGAGTATCAAAACAAGAACATGTGTATTCAAGAATCTTCAACAGTGTTCATAGTGAAAAGCTGGCCATCTGCAAACAAAGTAGGATCCATCAGGAGACTCCCTACCTGGCAGCACCTTAATCTTGGCTTTCCAAAGTCAACATCTATGAGAAAACAAATTGCAATTGTTCAAGTTCCTTGCATTTGGTATGTTATTGAATTAGCCTTGGCAGATTAGTATAGATGATTCCAGATACATAAAATTCTATAGTGCAAAAATATCTAGCTGTAGAATAAAAGCAAAGCAGGGGTTACTACACCACTTAGGTTCCTTCCACCTAAAGTGGGTGGGTATGATGCTGAGGCTAAAGACAGACTACAATTCCAGTCTTAGAGGAGGAAACATAATGATGCTGATCTGTGAGAAGTGGAAGGAAATGTAAACTAATTTTCATTATTTCTACAGACTCCTCCAGCTGGGAAGAATATCCTAAGTTCCCACAATGTTAATTTTTTTAAAATCCTGCTATTCTAATAAGGACATTAATAATGAGAATATCCTGAATCTATTTCACATCTTTAAAAACACTAATAAATAAAATTTGGGTAAATATTGTTTGGGAAACTTTGCTCTATTTATGAATCCAGACTAACGAAAGTAATAGTAAACAAATATTTTACAAAATTTCAATTGACATAAGGAGGTCCTGTACCAGTTCTATAAGAATATACTTCTGTGCTGGGTCTGGAGAGATGGTTCAGTGGTTAAAAGTACTAATTGCTCTTCCAGAGTTCTTGAGTTCAATTCCCAGCAACCATACGGTGGCTCACAACCATCTTATAATGGGATCTGATGCCCTTTTCTAGTGTGTCTGAAAACAGTGACAGTGTACTCACACATATAAAAATAAATCTAACAAGAAAGAAAGAGAGAGAGAGAGAGAGAGAGAGAGAGAGAAAGGAAGAAAGAAAATATACTCCTGAGTCAGTTTTCCAAGATATTAATTGATAAATCTTGATTTGTGTAATTTGACTGCCAAACTCAATTCCTTTTTGTATAAAACAAATTTTCTAGAAAACTAGTCCTTATAGTCTCCAAACACTAATTTGATGATGGTATAGCACTGTCAGGGTGTCAATGATGTTCAGAAAAAGAAAAGAAAAGAAAAGAAAAGAAAAGAAAAGAAAAGAAAAGAAAAGAAAAGAAAAGAAAAGAGAAAAGAAACGAAAAGAAAAGGGAAAAGGAAAAGGAAAGGAAAGGAAAGGAAAGGAAAGGAAAGGAAAGGAAAGGAAAGGAAAGGAAAGGAAAGGAAAGGAAAGGAAAGAAACGAAAAGAAACGAAAAGAAACGAAACGAAACGAAAAGAAAAGAAAAGAAAAGAAAAGAAAAGGAAAGAAAAGAAAAGAAATCCAATGGATGGCTTTCCACATACTCTTTTCAGGCCTTTCTCCAGAAGGTAGATGAAAGAGAAGCAGAGTTTCATCAAGTCTATTGGCTTTCATATTAGTAAATATAAGATAAAAGCTCTCATGTTTTCAGGAATTGCTATTATTAAGTATTCAAATTCTGTTTCCATACTCTCATCTAGAAATGCTAAAATGCAAATTTATTTCCTTCTAAAACAATGTGATTGCCATCTTCATGGCTGCCTCTGTACTACCACATTCATATCATGGTAAACAGAATATAAATTTTAAATATTTAGACATTGAGCCATTGTCTAAAATGACAATGGCTGTGAATACTATGAGTGATTACTAAAAGAAAAAATTGATAATTTTTTTATTTAAGATTGCCTTTTGGAGAACAGACAACATAGTCTTTAAATGCATATGTCATATGAAATACAGAATGAAATCAGTCTTGATCATAACTCTTGGCTTTGTTCCCTATGTTTTGATTTGACAGGGGAAAAGTTTCCTTTACTCCCACTAGAGAAATCTCCCTAAAGGCTATGAAATTCATTTTGACTTAAGTCACTCGGTGACTCAAAATGTATGCCTGTCTCTTAGAGATAGCCTTGAATGGAAGCCTTAATATCAAGTGACAACAGCTAGAAAAAATTTGGCAAACTCTAGTCTCTGCTAACATTGAGGGGATGATGAAACTATAAATACCTATTGAAAACTACATAACCCTAGGATATCATAGCTGGTGCATTGAAATGACAAGGAATAAGAAATTTAAACTGGAGAATCCCCACACACCTAGTCACTATCTGCTAAATGATTAGTCTGACATAGCACATGTAAACAAAAATGAATGTATGAAAATTCTCTCATTTTAGATAGTCTGAAAACTTCTAGCAGAACTATCTCAACCAAGCAATTTTAAATCCCCAATGTTTCACTTGGAAATGTTGGAGGAAATCAAGGCATGAGGGAAATTTTGTACCATTTTTGTTGCATCAAAGTACTAGACAAGTTCTTTATGTAGCAGACAGCCTCTCTTACAGGTGGAAGGTCTATAACTTTAATATCAATTTCATAAAATGAAGCTAAAAGGAAAGAACCCTTTGCTATATCCTTGAGCAGCACTGCTCAAGATGGTTGACTGAAGCATTCCCAAGCCAGATCAAACAACTGATCCTGAAAGAAACTGTCAAGACCATCTTCTGCTGGTAACAAAAAGTGAACCACCTGTATCATTTCACATTTAAAAACGGCCGATGTGTCAGTTTTACTTTAAAGTAGAGTTTCTAGATTTTTCATCATAATATAATAAACATAAACTTAGCACACATATATGGTAAAAACTAAGACCATTACCTTCATATGTGAGGGGATTTTAACTACAAGAGAAATAGAGCTTCTTTTAGAATCAAGCATCTACTTCGTTTGTGCTTTGCTTCGTAAAAAGAAAAATGAGCTTGTTATCCAGGATGTGGGAATACAACTGACTTTGAAATACACATCCTTTTTGTGCCACAATTTACAAAGACACGGTTTCTTTCGTTCTACTGGAGAATGAGCCAAGCTTCTCTATCAATGTTCTAACAAATTTCTGAATCAGCTAAAATATGAATTTCAAGACTGATAAATTATAATAAACATCAAAGAAATAGATGCGGCAAGGCACAAGTGTTCATCTTATGCCAGCAGCGACACATTACATAACTAATTAGGTTACATATTTGCATATCATGTGGTCCTATGGCTAGAGATCTGAAAACCTACAGATGCCAAGTGCAGAGAAAGCAGGCCTCAGCCTGAGGACAAGAGAGCAACTTTCTGAGACCTGAAAGAATAAATAAACATTGCAAATTAATGATGATTAAAAATGAAAGAAACTCTTATAAACTGTGTAGAATCCTTAGGAAGGAGACATAGTTTATACGAGAAAACAAAGTAGGACTGAAGAAATTGAGATTTACAGATAAAAGTGTCAGATTAAGATCTAACAGATTTGAGCAAAAAAAGTACACAGCAGCAACAACAACAACAACAACAACAACAATGGCAACAAAGAAACCAAGAATGCAGAAAGCATAAAGAAGAGACATCAAAAAGTGAGCTCAGTAGAAGCAATCAGCTTAGTTAAGCCCAGTCATTGTTGACTTAATTATCTCAGATTGCAGAGGGAAAAAAACATACACACATTAAAATATATAGTAAATACGGAAAAAATCTGTTTAATCTTCTGTTTAAGGTAAAAAAACATGACAATTTCTTCTAGGTATGGATGTTTTTCATGGAAGTTTGTGTACCGTGTGTGTACCCAGTGCTTGCCAAGACCAGAAGAGCACTTTGGTTCCTCTCTGCAAGACAGAAATATGTTAAAGAACCAAGAGACCTAGCACCATGCAAAAGGGGGGAGGTGGAGCTAAACAGACATCTACCAAAAGACAGATGCATGACCAACAGGCATATGAAAAACAGCTGAACGGCACCAGTCATCAAGTAGGTGCAAGGTAAAGCCACAGTGAGTATTAGCTCCCCCAATTTGATTTGCTATTATTGAAAGGATTAGAGGTAAAGGTGCTAGCAAGGGAGTGGGGAGAAGACAGAGGGTCCTTCCTTTGCCAGTGGAAAAGTAAACTCGTGCAGACGTTATGGAAGGAGTTTCCCACAAAATATTCACGTAGAAAAAAAAATAGTATCTAAATATCCCACTACTTCAATGGAAGTAAAATCACTGTGTCCAGGAGATATCTTCATCTGCCCTCATTGAACTACTCACATGGCCAAGAAATAATCCCTCCAACCTCATTAAAAATGGAGTTTTTAAAACATGAAGAAACAGAACAAAATATGACATTTTAGAGTATTGTCCTCCAGATAAGAGCAGGTAACTATTCATAAAAATCTTTTGGTTTAGATTTGTTTATGTCACGTGAGACTATTTCATGTATGTAAACAATCCCTTAAATGGAGTTTATGACTCATCAGTGGCTTCCTACCAGCAATTTGAAAAGGTCAGATGTAAGTCCACCTTAGAGGCTTTGCGCTATCTAAAGGTCACCAGGGTAACTTAGCAGAAATATAGTACGAATGGGTATGAATAGGGGGTGGAAATGATCTTCCTGTCTACTGCAGCAGTGTTTGTGCAGGTTTGTCTGTCCAGGTAAAGGGTAACAGTGACGTAAGTCTGAGTGCAGCAGAGGCCAGTGAGAAGGTAGACAGATCCCAGAGGTCACACTCAGAACAAGCAGACTGGGGTAAAATAAATAAGCACAACCATAAACTGACTCTAGAGTTGAAAGGGGGTCCTCCAGAAATGATTGAAAAGAAACCCAAGAGTTAAGATATTGTGTTTACAGGAATAAACAAAACCATCTAAAAAGCAACCCAGCAGAAGTCAAATACAGTTGGCATCAAATGATTCCTTTGCAGTGCAAAATACCAAGAGTAGTTTGGGAAAAAAGCAACCAGAGAATTGTGAGAAAATGCTGAGGAGTCAAACATATTAAGCTATGCCGATTTATCATCAGATGTAAAGGAAACAGAAAGTTAGTATACCTGCCAGCACACTGAAAAATATGTGATATCTATAGCTCTGAAAAATAGGTATTGAAGATATACTTTTACCATAGAATTAAAATTTAACTTAAAAATCAACAACTGAGGCAGGCAGTGATGGCTCTCACCTTTAATACCAGCATGTGAGAGGCAGAGACAGGTAGAACTCTGAGTTCAAGGCCAGCCAGGACTATACAGAGAAACCTAAGCTTGAAAAACAAAATACACACAAAAAAATTGTTGATCTTAGAGCCTGAGCCATTGGTGTTCAATTCAGGAACTTGTCTCCTGTATCGTTGCATTCAAGGGTATTTCCCATTTTCTCTTCTCTGATATTTAGTGTATCTGGTTTTATGTTGAGGGCCTTGATCCACTCAGCCTTAGAGTATTTGCAGAGTGCTAAGTATGAATCTATTTTCATTCTTCTACATGTAGATATCCAGTTAGTCCAGCACTATTGTTGAAGATGCTTTCATTTTTCCATTGTATGGTTTTGGCTTCTTTATCAAAAATCAAGTGCCCATAGGTGTGTGGGTTTATTTCTGGATCTCTGATTCAGTTCATTGATTAATGTGTCTGTTTCTGTACCATGCATTATTTTTATCACTATTGCCCTATAGTACAGCTTGAGGTCAGGGATGGTGATTCCTCCCAAAGTACTTTTATTGTTCAAAATTGTTTTGGATATCCTGCGTTTTTTGTTTTTCCATATGAAATTGAAAATTGCTTTTTCAAGGTCTAGAATGGAAAAAGAAAACATGGTACATCTACACAACAGAATACTACCCAGTTATTAAAATGCAAGATATCGTGAATTTTGCAGGCAAATGGAATCAACTTTAATACCATCTAAAGTGTGGTGATCCAGTCCCAAAAGGACATGTATGGTATTTATTAGCCATAAAATATAGGTACCATGTTATGCTACACAAAGCTGAAGAAACTAAACAAGAAGGAAGGCACAAGTCCAAGGAAGGAAGCCTGAATCTCACATAGAAAGGGGTATAAAACAGTCATAAGAGGCAGGTGGAAGGAGGGATCTGGGAGAGAATGGGAATGGGAAGGGGAATGGGAGATGCAGGATCAGGTGTGGAGAAGGACAGGAGAAATAGCTAGATGGCTATAAAAATGAATGGAAATCTGCAACTGATGGGGGTGAGAAACTGGGGGAGGGGCATCTCCAGGACAAGACAGGGACCTGGGATAGAGGGGGCACCCAAGAATCAATGGGGATGTCCTTAGCTGTGATTTACTAGATTAGAGATGTGGAACCTGAAGAGGCCACTTCCTGTAGCCAGACAGGAACCCCACTGGAGAGATAAGAGAGAAACCCACCTACAAAACTTTCAATTCAAAAATTTATCCTGTCTACAAGTAATTTAGGCAGGAGGGAGGGAGCAAAGACTGAGAGATTGGCCAATCAATAACCAGCCCAACTTGAGACCTATCCCATGGACAAGCACCAATCCCTGACACTATTAATGATATTCTGTTATGCTTACAGACAGGAGCATGTTGTCCTCTGAAAGGCTCCACCAAGCAGCTGACTCAGACAGATACAGAAACTGGCAGCCAAACAGTGGATGGAGCTTGGGAACTCTTATAGAAGAATAGGAGGAAGGATTTCAGGCCCTAAAGGGGATAGGAACTCCACAGGAAGACTAACAGAGTCAATTAACCTGGATCCCTGGGGCTCTAAGAGTCTGAATTCCCAAACAAAGAACATACATACATGGGTGAGACCTAGGCCTCCCAGCTTATATATAGCAGGTGTGTAGTTTGACATCCATGTGGGTTCTGAACAACTGGAATAGGAGTTATTCCAAAAAGCTGTACATGGAATATGTTCTACTAGCTGGGCTGCCTTGTCTGGCCTCAGTGGGAGAGGATGCGCTTAGCCTCACAGAGACTTGAAGTGCCGGGGGTCGGGGTGGGGGATACCCAGGAAACAGGAAACCCCCACCCTCTCAAAGGAGAAGAGTGGGGGTGGGGGTTAGGATTGTAGGAAGGGGTGACTGGGAGGGGGCCAGTGAGTGGGATGTAAATAAGTAAAATATTAAATTAAATTTTATAAAAGGAAAAGAAGAAAAGAAAAATCAATGGAAGGTGGAAAGATGCCACAGAGATTATGAGCACTGGTTGTTCTTCCAAATGGTCTGCACTTGACTCCGAGCACACACACCACGTTGCATCTAACAATAGTCTGTCTGTCACTCCAGTTCTGGTGTCACTGGGCATGCATATGAAGGCTGAAAGGTAAAAAACATTTGTGTGTGTGTGTGTGTGTGTGTGTGTGTGTGTGTGTGTGTGTGTGTGTGTGAGAGAGAGAGAGAGAGAGGGGGAGGAGGGGGAGGGGGAGGGGAGGGGGAGAGGGAGAGGGAGAGACTGTCTTTACATCTCCACTTCATTAATAGTCATGAGGAGAGTTTAAGGATAAGACATGGAGATGTTAGTAATTACAGTAATGACAGAAACCAGGGATTTCTGTCATACTAAAAAGAGGTCTATATAACTACACAATAGCAATAAAATATTATTAAGATGATCACACTGTGCGTTCTGTGTGAGCAACCAATGATACTATTAGGAGTGGGAATTAAATAGGCAAAGAGTGACCTAATGACAGAAGTATCTAGAACAGGGAGGGCTGGGTCAGTGTCACAACTAGAACGTCAGCATATATGGAAGCTCACATCTAGAAGTCAGAAAGAGCAAGATGGTTGAGTGTACTATGTGTCAGAAAGATTGATAAGCTTCTGTAGATGACAGTGAAGAATTTAGTGACAAATTCTGGAGACGGGCTTGAAGAAGAAGAGTGAAAGAAGAAATCACTGTGTGGTGACCCTGAGGCAAGAGTGGTATTAGCTTATGTTAGCACTGACTTCATCCCTCCAGTTTCCCATAGTATTCATTGTATAGGTCTAACTGTATGTCACTTAACTCTTGAACACATGCCCCAGAACTGATATTTGGAATTAGTCAAAATCTCAAATCAGGCCCCTGGTAAACTATGCATTTAGAAGGAAGAGGCTTCAACTGCACAGGAAGCTATCATTCTGAGCTCACATAGGCAATCCATTTCTAGAGCCTTGAATACCTGTTTGTTGTTGTCTGCCATCTTCATTCCTGTATGGCAGGAATATTCCTGATTATTGCTAATTCTTCTTCTCTTTCTCCTTTTTTAAAGCTTGGTAGATACATACTTAGAGTGCTACTGGGCACAGGACTGCAAAGAGAGTTCAGTCAATAAAGTATTTGCCTTACAAGGAGATCTGAGTTCGCTACTCAGAACCCACGTGGGAACAGTCCAGGTATGATAGAGTGTACTTGTAATCCCCCTGCTGAAGAAGAGAGGTAGGTCCATGGGTGCTCACTGTCCATCCAGCCTAGACTATTTGGTGAGTTGTAGGATAATAAGACTTTGTGTCAAACAGAAATAGTAAATGGTACCTGAGGAATGACACTGAACATAAAACAAATAATTCAGAACCATCCAGGGGGCACTTACGTATGAGCCTGCAATACCTGCTACTTGGGAGGCTGAGGCAAGAAGGTTACTAAGCCCAGGAGTTTGGGGCCAGCCAAGGCAACATAGTAAGACCTTACTTTTAAAAAAAAGGTAATTTGTACTACATTTTGATAAATAAAAATTTGAGGGATCTAAGCATGGTCATGGATGCAGAACACAATGTAAAAGCTCCACAGTCCCCTCATGTTAAATTATACAATAGTATGAAAATGGTCTGAATAGGAAAAAAAAACAATGGGGCATTTAAAAAGGCAAATAAGAAAAAAACAAAACTATTGCTGTTTGAATTAGAACTTACAAATGTAACAGAGGTAAGAACAAAAAGCTTAAGAATTGCATTTTTTTGGAGTTATTCTTTTTAATTAGGTATTTTCTCCATTTACATTTCAAATGCTATCCCAAAAGTCCCCATACCCGCCCCACTCCCCTACCCACCCACTCCCACATCTTGGCCCTGGCTTTCCCCTGTACTGAGGCATATAAAGTTTGCAAGACCAAGGGGCCTCTCTTCTCAGTGATGTCCGACTAGGCCATCTTTTGCTACATATGCAGCTAGTTCATATTGTTGTTCCACCTATAGGGTTGCAGACCCCTTTAGCTCCTTCGGTACTTTCTCTAGCTCCTCCATTGGGGGCCCTGTGTTCTGTCCAATAGCTGACTGTGAGCATCCACTTTTGTGTTTGCCAGGCCCTGGCATAACCTCACAAGAGACATCTATATCCAGGTCCTTTCAGCAAAATCTTACTGGTATATGCAATGGTGTCAGCGTTTGGAGGCTGATTATGGAATAGATTCCCAGGTGCGGCAGTCTCTAGATGGTACATCCTTTCATCTCAGCTCAAAACTTTGTCTCTGTAACTCCTTCCATGGGTGTTTTGTTCCCAATTCTAAGAAGGGACAAAGTGTCCACACTTTGGTCATCGTTCTTCTTGAGTTTCATGTGTTTTGCAAATTGTATCTTGTATCTTGGGTATTCTAAGGTTCTGGGCTAATATCCACTTATAAGGATTGCATTTTTAAGAGGGATATCCCATTTGTAGTGATCAGCTCTGATCACATCTATGAATCGATTGTAAAAAAATAGAAAATCTGAAATCAACACAACTCCTGTAAGATAGTTGTCATGTCGTCGTTTTTCAGAGTGTCAAAAACAAATCTCAAGAAGTGGTGCTTTAGAAAACAAAGACAGGAAGCAGGCGTATGGCCAAATTTATCTATAAAAACAATAAGCAAGAATTTATTTAAACTAAGACAGACTAACACAAGAGCTAAGGAAAATTGGAAAGAAAGAAAACCAGAGATATTTAAAATAATTCACTTAGATTTACACAATAACAAGATGATTTAGACATTTTTAAAGTAATAACAAAACAACAATCTATTAGCTATTTGGGACTACTGACAAATATATAATGCTATTTCCTAAACACTGGATGAAGTCAGTGCACATGCATTACCTGTATTTTGACAAAATGTAATAGAAGAAAACAAAAAGACAGGTAAAGTACAGTGTTGCTCATAAACTCTGGCCGGGGCGAAAGGGAAGACCACGGAGAGAGAAGGGAGGTCACTACGAAAGGACAATGATGATCTGCCATGTCTGATCTGTCGAACTGTTGACAGAGAGGATGGAGAGTCAGGCTTGTTTTGAAAGAAAATAAACTAGATCTCAGAACATACCAGTTCAATAACCAAAATGACCAATATTCAAGTGTTCATGATAAAACTCTAAAAGCGCTGGGCGTGGTGGCGCACGCCTTTAAACCCAGCACTTGGGAGGCAGAGGCAGGCAGATTTCTGAGTTCGCAGCCAGCCTGGTCTACAGAGTGAGTTCCAGGACAGCCAGGACTACACATAGAAACCCTGTCTCAAAAACAAACAAATAAATAAACAAAACTCTAAAAGCACTAGAAGAACATTCAAAAATATGCCCAGAGAATTGCAGAGGCTCAATAATTCAAGAAGAGGGACCAAGAAAATACAGGGTCAGTACTTTTGTTCAGATTGTTCCTCTGTACTATTTACAGTCTGAAGGGGCCTACCATGTTTTCTTATTAAAAATAATCATTTTCTTAAGGTATAAACACTTATCCTAACTTAATTTTTCCTTTGCAAATCTGTATTCTGACTCTGAAAGAAGGATGTCACAGGGAGAAAGCAAAAAGCAAAAAAATCACAATAGAGAAGACCGAGTAAGAAAAGTGCTAAAGCTTCCAAAATATGAAATTAAAGAGAAAATAATAATATTAAGCTATGTGGAACAAAAGTAAAATGAAAGCACCTTTAAAATAATAGATCTATAGATTTTACCACAACCGAGATACAATTGGAGAATGGCCAAAAATTGTAAAATTCCTGGTCTTCATTTTTTGCATTATGTCCAGTGTCTGTATTGTCCATGCTTCTAATTGATGACATCACACCCATGCCTTCATCATCCAATGCCACCAGGGAAGACCTGCTTAAGGCTTAGAAAGCATAGACAATTAAATGGTTACCTACACACTAACACATCCACGCTACATTCAGTACTTATTTGACAACACGCCCCATAAGGGGAGACTCTCAGAGTAGTGGGAAGAGATGGGGACGAGCCCAGACATGGACCAGAACTATGAAGTAGTTCTCACATCCATGGTTGCCACAGGGAACCTTTGGTTAACTCTATTCCATCATGGCTTCCTCTCTGTACTTCAAAGATGACTGCATTCTAAATCTAAACAAGATCAGATTTTGCGTAACTTCCCCCAATGCAGCCCACCAATCTTGCAGCAAGAGCAACTAAAAGAGGCAGGGAACGAGAATGGTCCCTTCACTTCATTAGCAGAGCAGTCTGACATTCTTTGGGCAAAATGGAAAGTCAACACAGGATGATTTTGTTTTCACTTAAATTTATTTGCTCTAAAATGTTTTAAAATGCCCCTAGTTGAATAGCACAGACCAATGGCCTTAGCTCTTCACTGTTCATTTATTTTTAAATGCAGTCTGCTTCAGCTGCCCTTCCATGAGTTCGCATCCTCCATGGCCACAGCTTCTTACTGCCATTCGCTAGAGCTGGGTTGAAGCTCCCTTCTTGCAAATCGTACAACTGTGCTCATCTTGAAGTCATCTATGAACCCCAAAAGTGTTTTTCATTCTTTGTCCTTCCTCTCGTGACTATTCTGCTCCTGTTACCACCTTTGCAAGCTACGGACTTCTCACAAGACTAGAACCTTTGTCTACATTCTCTTGTGTTTTCAACACAATATTTGACTATCCAGCCAAGAGTGGCTTCAAGACTACAGTGGAAACCCTCAGCCTACTCCTGTCAGAATTAGAGGAATGCACTTCCACCCCCAGCAATTCCTACTCTTAAATATCCATTCTTCTTCTTTTGGAGAATGCATCTATTGCTGTGGATTCTTTCTTTTATGCAAGGATGATCCTCAAATCTTTAATGATCAGAGGCACAGGCCCACATCACCATAGTCTAGTAGATGGTTTCTGTGGATATGTCACCATTGCTTCTGACTTAACCCAACTTCCTCAGATGGCCACTAAGCTACATGCTGGCCCTGAAAACAAAACAAACAAAAACAAAATACAAAACAAAACAAAAAGAAAATAAAAAACAAAAAAACCAAATGCTTAAGGATTTTGCTGTTGTTGTTGTTCTTATTGTTGTTGTTGTTGTCGTCGTTGTTCTTGTTGTTGTTGTTGTTGTTGTAGTAGTAAAATTATGACTAATATCTTGCTGGTTTAGAAGCTAACACCAACCAGTGGTTTCAATGCCTTGTTGAATAAGGAGTTCATCAGGCCTCCTCTCTCTTCAGATTTGCTTCACTTGAGCCATAAAATCCACTGCCAGCTCTTTCTCAAAGGCCAGGGGCATTTTCAGCCTGATACACATATGATCTAGTCAAGATGCTCTAGCCATGTTAAACCCAGCTGTGCTGTAGAATTGCAGCCGCGAATCACACTAGAAATCCTGGAAGCCTCTCATTCTTCTATTCACAAGAGTGTTTCCAAACATGTCCAGATAGCAACGTTGCAATCTTTGCTCTTTCTTCAGAAAAGTTTCACCCAGAGGAAAAAACACAGACACAAAATTAGGGCCCACGCACTGTCCAGCATGCAATTACAACGGGAAGGGAAAATATGTCCATGTGAAACGGCACAACCTTTGGGTTGTCTAGTCTCTATGAAGATGATTTTTCAGTTGGATATGAAGAGATGAAATCGTTGTAATACTCACAAAAGTATTTTAATTACCTATTTCCCAACAGAGTTTCCTCATCATTCTTTTTTTTCTCTGAATGTTGGCACATTTAATATACTAAGATTTAAGAGAATATAAATGAATAAGCATTAGGTATCTGCCAGGCACATCTGAACTCAACAGAGCTCTACAACTCTTCACTTACATGTAAATGCCCCAGGCCAGAGGCATCAAATATAGATGTGTGACTGAGGCTAAAGGCTTCCACACACTTATCAGCTTAAGAATTTCCTTAATTTCTCTGTCCAGAATAATTGCCTCCAGGGATGTGACCTAGACAGTGTGTGTTCTCTTAGGACTTTGTTTTAACATCTTCTAATACTGAACTTCCAAAGCCAGATGCTCATGGGAAATGCCTTAGCCTCCCTTCCCTTTCTGTAATAGAAGAGCTGGCACTAGAGAAATTTAAAAGGAAAGGAAACTATTTACTCTGTGATTTGGAGGCTGGAGATTTAAGATTAGGGTCTCTGTACTTGTGAGTACTTCATGGCCTCGGGCTGATAACAGAGCAGAAAAACCACATGGCAACTTAGTGAGTGAGGAAGAGAAGAATCCTGAGGGTCAGCTGTCTTCCATAGCCTTCCCTTCTGAGAATAAGTGTGCTCACATTAGAATAGGCATTCAGAAGGATGGTCCCCTGTGATCTTGTCCTCTCTTAAAATCCCAGTCCTACTGCCTCAGAAATTCATTATCTAGCTTATTGACTGTGAAAACATAGGTTCAGACCATAGTAGGGTACAAGCTATCAAAAGTGTATACTCCTAAACAATATCTCTGCATTAGCTTTCCTCTACTGTGGTCACAAACTACTACATCTCAGCAGCTTTAAACAATGAAAATTTATTGTCTCACAATATAGAGGCTGGCACATTTAGAGCAAGGTGTCAATGGCATCACTCTCCCTTGCAAAGCACAAGAGGAAGATGGATTCCAGAACTTACTGTGGATTCCAGGGATAATGGAAACATGACTCCAGTCAGCACTTGGCGTTCTTATGCACAAATACATATCTTTATCTACATTTCTCCTGCTCATAAAGACACAGTATTCATCCTGTGTTATCTACAAGAACTCTGTTTACAAATAATTTCCTGTGCACAGGTCTGGCCCTTATGACTTCAACATGTTTGGAAGGATAATAAACCAACAATGAGTAGCCATGTATAGTTGCTGTAATAAATATCAACACATAAAACAAATCAACAAAAATTGGTCTTAGCCATTGTGATGGGTGGTTTTGTGTCAAGTTGACACAAGCTAGAGTTTTCAGAGTGGGAGGAGCCTCAGTTGAGGAAATGCGTCCATGAAATCCAGAAGTAACACATTTTCTCAATTGGTGATCAATAGGAGATGGCCCAGCCCATTGGTGGTGGTTCCATCCTTGGGCTGGTATTCCTGGGTTTTATAAGAAAGAAGGCTGATCAAGCCATGATGAGTAAGCCAATAATCATAAGACCTCTCTCCTCCCCCATGGCTTCTGAATCAGCCCCTGTCTCCAGGTACCAGCCCTGCTTGAGTTTCTGTCCTGACTTACTCCAGTGGCCAACAGGAGTGTGAAATATAAGCCAAATAAACCCTTTCCTCTCCAACTTGTTTTTTGTTCATGGTTTTTTTGTTGAAGCAATAAAAGCCCTAACTAAGATACCCATAAAGACAACCAGAAACCTTGGGATTTGAAGCCACCTCCCTTATATCTACTCCCATGAATGGCTAGTGAATTGTAGTATATACCTATACATGGCCCACATTCCTCACAGAGAGAACATGGATATTGACAGAAAGTACAGATGTTAGTGGACAGCATAACTCTGCTGGTTTGGGAGAAGTTTTTAATACACTAACCTTAGGGAAAATAATATGTAAAACCAAGCCTGAATTTGGGGGATTAAAGGAAAATACATAGTCCCTAAGCAGGGCATGTGTACCCTCAGAGAAAGCCAGACAGAACCCCAGAATTCCAGCAAGCTCATTTGTGAAGCTCTTTCTCTCACAAAAGCAGTTAGTAAATTCTTCATATATGAACAGAGTGACACAAGTCTTCAAGTATCATAAAGAATCAAAGAACTATCAAACCAACAAAATAACAAAATAAAATTCTCTGGCTGCACACAAAGAAAAGATGATCTACAGATTGCTTGGCAAGGAATTCAAAATAATCATCTTCAAGGAGCCCAATCAACTATAGAAAACAATAAAGCTGGGGAGAACATATGAACTATATTAGAGACTTGTCAAAGAAATGGAAAACCTTACCATGAACCAAACAACTCATATTTTCTCGGTTTGTTTGCTTGTTTGTTTGTTTGTTTTTAATTTTTGCTTGTTTGTTTTGTTTTGTGACCCATTAAGTTTAGTAAGGGTATTATGAGCTTGAGTTGGGAATTATTTACTAAAACTTGGACAATTTATCAGTGGTTAGACCACACACACACACACACACACACACACACACACATCCTTCTCTCAGAAATCATTAAGAACCAATAGCTTCTCAGGCAGGGATGGGGGCTCATGAACTTTTCTCAGATCCATAAGAGAATGCTGACAGGCATGAACTCATGCAGGTGCTGCGTGGATCACCATCGGTGACGCGAGTTCCTAAACACAGCAGACATGCCATGTTCATAAGACAACTTTCCACATCAGTCCTCCTCATCCTCTGGCTCTTAGACTCCTTTTGTCTCCTCTTCCACAATGTCCTCTGATCCTTAAAGGAGGTGATACACATTTCTCTTCAAGGTACTTCTCTGTTGCTATGCTAAAACACCATGACTATTAATTGCTTCCAAGGGGAAGTTTCTTTTCAGAAGGGATGCAATCACTCATGACAAGAGAGGCACAGCAGCAGGAGCACGAGGCTGGCCTAGCACATTTCATCTGCACACAGTGAGCAGAGAGAGAGAACAAGGAATACAACTAGACTATACAACTTCAAAGTCAAAATGGCATAGTTTCTCCAGCAAGACTCTACCTCCTAAATGTTTCATAGCCTTCCCAAGGAGCCCCAGACAGAGAATATGCATTAAAATATATAAGCCTACGGGGAACATTTCCCACTCAAACCACCACCAGTGTCACTATTCCTTAGGAATAAGTTCAAATCCCCCAGAACCAGAAGTCACATACATCTGTTACCCTGGTGTATGATGAGATGGAAGGTAGAGACAGGAGAAACCTTGGGAACTCACAAACCAGCTAGACTACCATTGCAATGGCAAATGATAAAGAGACATTATCTCAAATGCATAGAATCAGCACCTAAGCTGTCCTCTGATCTCCACATGGACTCTATAACACAGAAGCACTCTTGCTCTCTCTCTCTCTTTCTCTCTCTCTCTCTCTCTCACACACACACACACATCAATACTCATAAGCACACATGCAGATGCTTAATACACAGACATGTCCTGCACACAAAAGTAATGGGTGTGTATCTTAGTCACTCAGGGTTTGTATTCCTGCATAAAATATCATGACCAAGAAGCAAGTTGGGGAGGAAAGGATTTATTCAGCTTACAGTTCCACATTGCTGTTTATCACCAAAGGAAGTCAGGACAGGAACTCACACAGAATGGGAACTTGAAGGCAGGAGCTGATGCAGAGGTCATGGAGGGGTGCTGCTTATTAGATTGCTTCCCCTGGCTTGCTTTCTTTTAGAACCCCAGACTATGAGCCCAAGGATGGCACCAACCACAATGGGCCCTCCCATTCTTGATCACTAATTGAGAAAATGCCTTACAGAATTTTCTCATGGATCTTATGGAGGCATTTTCTCAAGAGAGGCTCCTTTCTCTGTGATAAGTCCAGCTTGTGTCAAGTTGACACACAAAACCATCTAGTACAGTGTGGAATAGTTGTGAATTGTTTGTCAGGGAGTCCTTAAAGGTCCGTAAAACTATACAGGACACAGCAACTGCCTTTCATTACCACCAGGACTGACGAGTAAAACCCTAACTGAAGGTACCATGTATGATTTTATAACAAATAGGAACAATGCTAGAACTAAGCAGGAAGTTTCTTGCCTGATGGCTAACTTTCATGTGCCAGAGGTTTCTATGCAAACAACCTAGAAAGAATAAAAACATCAGCAATGGTCTTCCTAGCTTGGGGCCTTGCATGCTACATTGCTACCTTGTCAGACAAGATAGCCTACTGGTACAATACTGGCTTGACTGCTATTGGAACAATACACTATCCTGTTATTGTATCCAATGCCAAGCCACAGGAGGGAATTCATGGGGAGGGCATAGGCACTAGGGGTAAAGTCATTACTGTTGTTTTGCTAAGTGGACATGTTGTTTATACGTAGGCTAGGACTACCCTCATTATTGGTCAAAGAAGCCTCTCTTTGCCGCAAATCTTGCTTAATGAGAGAACCCCATGACTAGTAAATGTGCTAAGAGCAGGTGACTGACCATGCTGGACCTTAACCAAAATACACACGTCATCCACTCTAAGGCTCGGGAATACCGGGAACACCAGAGAAGGAGGAGTAGAAAATAATAAGAGCCAGGATGATGGCAAGAAGGGCATGAGACAACTGTTTTATGAACATGGCTATGAGATTAATAAACTCACAGCAGCTTGGGGGTGGGGGATTGTATAGGATCCATACAAAGCTTAGACCATGAACAGTCAGTCCTAGGTGGGGGAGAAGTCCGTGAGGCCCAACCTTGCCTGAGGAAAAACATTGTCTTCAGTGACGTTGCCATGAGTGAGTCACTCAAGTCCCCGTGGACAGCTCCACGCCCATGCCCACAGGGTTGTCCCTGGTTAATTCCAGTAGGTCTCAAAGCAAAATCAAAACAAAAATACATAAACCGCTGAGAGGTGGTGGCGAACACCTTTAATCCCAGCACTTGGGAGGCAGAGGCAAGCAGATTTCTGAGTTCGAGGCCAGCCTGGTCTACAGAGTGAGTTCCAGGACAGCCAGGGCTACACAGACAAACCTTGTCTCAAAAAAAAAAAAAAAAATACATAAACCTTCTGAGACAATGGTTGATAGAGTGGGAGAGGGACAGGAGAGCAAAGGAGGAGGATGTAGCCAGAATACACCATATGCATGTATAACATTTTCAAAGAGTAAATTATTTTTTTAATTTTTAATATTTTTTATTACGTATTTTCCTCAATTACATTTCCAATGCTATCCCAAAAGTCCCCCATACCCCCCCCCCACTTCCCTACCCACCCATTCCCATTCTTTTGGCCCTGGCATTCCCCTGTATTGGGGCATATAAAGTTTGCAAGTCCAATGGGCCTCTCTTTCCAGTGATGGCCGACTAGGCCATCTTTCGATACATATGCAGCTAGAGACAAGAGCTCCGGGGTACTGGTTAGTTCATCATGTTGTTCCCCCTATAGGGTTGCAGATCCCTTTAACTCCTTGGGTACTTTCTCTAGCTTCTCCATTGGGAGCCCTGTGATCCATCCAATAGCTGACTGTGAGCATCCACTTCTGTGTTTGCTAGGCCCCGACATAGTCTCACAAGAGACAGCTATATCTGGGTCCTTTCAGCAAAATCTTGCTAGTGTATGCAATGGTGTCAGCATTTGGAAGCTGATTATGGGATAGATCCCTGGATATGGCAGTCTCTAGATGGTCCATCCTTTCATCACAGCTCCAAACTTTGTCTCTGTAACTCTTTCCATGGGTGTTTTGTTCCCAATTCTAAGAAGGGGCAAAGTGTCCACACTTTGGTCTTCATTCTTGAGTTTCATGCATTTAGCAAATTGTATCTTATATCTTGGGTATCCTAAGTTTTGGGCTAATATCCACTTATCAGTGGATACATATTGTGTGAGTTCCTTTGTGATTGTGTTACCTCACTCAAGATGATGCCCTCCAGGTCCATCCATTTGGCTAGGAATTTCATAAATTCATTCTTTTTAATAGCTGAGTAGTACTCCATTGTGTAAATGTACCATAATTTCTGTATCCATTCCTCTGTTGAGGGGCATCTGGGTTCTTTCCAGCTTCTGGCTATTATAAATAAGGCTGCTATGAACATAGTGGAGCATGTGTCCTTCTTACCGGTTGGGACATCTTCTGGATATATGCCCAGGAGAGGTATTGCTGGATCCTCCGGTAGTACTATGTCCAATTTTCTGAGGAACCGCCAGACTGATTTCCAGAGTGGTTGTACAAGTTTGCAATCCCACCAACAATGAAGGAGTGTTCCTCTTTCTCCACATCCTTGCCAGCATCTGCTGTCACCTGAATTTTTGATCTTAGCCATTCTGACTGATGTGAGGTGGAATCTCAGGGTTGTTTTGATTTGCATTTCTCTGATGATTAAGGATGTTGAACATTTTTTCAGGTGCTTCTCTGCCATTCGGTATTCCTCAGGTGAGAATTCTTTGTTCAGTTCTGAGCCCCATTTTTTAAAGAGTAAATTAATACAATAAAATTGTTCAAAATTATTAACAAATTAGGTATATAAGGAGTGCACTTCAACATATTAAAGACCTAAAGACCGTATGTGGCAAACTCGGTGCTAATACCATACTTGATGATATGAAACTGAAATCATTTTCCTGTACAGTCAGGACCAATAAAAGAATGTCCTCTCTGACCACTTTTATTCAATACAATCCTGGAAAAACTAGGCAAAACAATTAGCCAAGAAAGAAATTATAAAGTCCATTCAATTTTCAAATAAAGCAATAAAATCACCTCTGCTCATAAAATGACCTTATGTGAAAGACCTTAAAGATGTCTCCAAAAATGCACGCTGTTGAACTTCATAATGACTGTGCTAAAGCTACACAAGATAAATTGTGTACCTATGCACTAAGGAAATTATAAAAACAAGTTAATTTATTCTATTATCTTTACTAATTAGTTTTGTTGTTGTTGTTGTTGTTGCTGTTGTTTCCTGACAACTTGATACAGCCTAGGCCATCTGGGAATATGGAACTTAAGTGTAGAAAATTCCCCCCATGATATTGACCTGTATGGAAGAGTCGGGGGCACTTTCTTGGTTAATGTTTGGTATAGAAAAGTCCAGCCCCCTATGCAGGGTGCCACCCCTGGGAAGATGGTCATGGGTTGCATAAAAAAGCAGGCAGAGCAAATCCAAGAAAGTAAGACAATAAGTGTTCTTCCATGGTGTCTCCTTCAGTTCCTGTCCTTTAGTTCGTGCTACAAAGTCTCTCAATAATGGACTGTGATCCATGAACAGTATATATAAGGCAAATAAGCCCTTATTCCCAAAATTGCCTTCAGTCATAGTTTTTTTGTTTGTTTGGTTGGTTGGTTTTTTTGTTTTTGTTTTTGAGACAGGGTTTCTATGTATAGCCTTGGCTGTCCTGGAACTAACTCTGTAGACCAGGCTGGCCTTGAACTCTGAAATCTGTCTCTGCCTCCCAAGTGCTGGGATTAAAGGTGTTCGAGACCACCGCCCGACTCAGTCATAGTCTTTATTACAGCAATATAAACCAAACTAAGACAGCAATACAAACAATAAGATACCAATAAGAAGGTAGAAGATTTATACACCACAAACTAGAACTCTCATCAGACATAGCCATGCTACTGTTAAGTGTGCATCCACTGAGCCGTCAGTATATAACAAGGAATTATTGATCAGCATACAACCAGACATGTTTATCACAGAAGTATCACAATTGCCAAGTTATGAATCTGACCATGATAAAGTGAATAAAATGAGGTGTGTCTACACACACATACACATGTTCTTTACTCATGAAGAATAATTAAATACAGTCTTCAAGAAAATGGTTGTAATTGGAGATTGCTGTGTGAACTGATATAAGCTAAACACAGAAAAGCAAATACCACATTTTTTCATCGTATGTGAAATGTAGGGAAAGACACATGGAATATAAGGAGAGTATTAATGAAAAGAAGAAAATAGAAGGGAGGGACAAGGAACAAAAAGAAAAGGGAAATAAATGTGATCAAACATGTCATATGCATGCACAAAATATACTCTTTCTTAAAGTAGTTACATGTTAATGAATTCTTTTAAAGAGAGAGAGAATAAAGATCTCTTTTCCTTCACATGTTCAAACAAGGTTATTGATCGAGTGAGATGATGACCAAGTAATCAAAGATACCTTAAAATAAAATCTATCTGACCATAACTCCTTGCTCTTGCATGCCCTAGTGTCCAAAACTAATGAGTACTTTTTTTTTCTTAAATCCACTTAAGCTGTGTCATTTGGACTCAATTAACCCTGCCAACTAAGGCAGGACCACTCATGTCTCTCACCTTAGCATTCCTTCTTAACAAGTGTACATCCCAGATTACTAGAAAGAGAACGCAATGCTATCAGTATGCTAGTTCCAATACTGTTTGTATTGTCAGGTTGTATCCATTGTATGGATATGTTGGGTTTTGACACTTAATCTATAAGGAAAAAATAAAAGCAAAGATTCTATAAAAGGAAGAAAAAACAGCAAAGAGTCTTCTCAGTGAGTAACTAACCTGTCAATCAACCCAGCATTGCTACAACCTATGAAAAGGTAAGTAGGTTTCTGAAGACTAAGACTTCTTTCCTGTTTAATCAAAAATAATGTAATTTATAAGAACAGGGAGAAAAATGGCAATTGGTAAATTGGTTCAAGGCCTCTACTTAGCGTTGTGTAAAATCTTTGTGTGAATTTAAAAATTAAGCTGTTCCTCAATTCCCAAAGAAAGTAAATTTATTATTGCACAATGAGACTCATGAACATCACCAGTCCAATTTGGGAAAATAAGAATGTAGGCAGCTGACCGCTTTGGCATCAGTAAGTGACTGGCCCAGGGGGATGATAAGCAGTTTATCTCATGTCATTATTTTTCTTGGTAAAAAGCAATCCTTCTTTTGATTCATCACATTTAATGATAGTTCTAGAACATTGTCTCCAGAGAGACTCTCCACTACTGGGCATCAGAAGAGAGTCTATCTATCCTGGTTACTCAATGCCAAATCAATTCTGATTCAAGACCAAAGCTAATATTAGAAGGGAAAAAAGTCTTCGAGTGTTTGTTTATTTTAAAAGAACAAAATCTACTCTAGAGAATAGCGAAGTGTAATCCTTCTTCCCACAGGAGTGTGGTGATGGGTGCTATATGAGGCCAGGCCTGGGAGAAAAGACAAGGAAGGTTGTTTTGTTCTGTTTTGTTTTGTTTTGTTTTGTTTTGTTTTGTTTTGTTTTGTTTTGTTTTGTTTTGTTTTCCCCCTCCCATTTTCAGACTAGCCATCTGTGACTTAAAAGAAAAGAAAAGACAAAAAAAAAAAAATGTCTTGGAGAATCTTTCCCTGTGGCCAGTGTCTTTGAGAGTTCACTTTCTGTTCAGAATGTGAAAGGGACATAATTATTTCCATGTCTGACTAATATGTGCTTGTTTGTGAAAGACTCTAATCCCATAACCCATCTGGATCATGGTCTTGGTGTGTATTGAAACTCAAAAAATAAGGGCTGTTTTCATCCCAATGACTGAGTCACCGTGTCCTTGGGCAAGTTATTTTCTCTGTGTGTAGCCGATTTAAAAACACTCAGTTAACTGTGTCCCTGACCCCCTTACCTCACTGGGAAGCTGTCAGTGTTAACAAATAATAAACCCATATTTTTAGAGTAGAAAGAGAGAAATGGCTTAGATTGTTAATATTATTTTTTTGTCTCTTAAATCCATTTTGTGCATCATAAAATTCCAAAGTGAATGTCAGGGAGTCAAAAGGGAGTTGGAGTTCTCATAAAGATACAAAAACCGTAGTTGACTTTGTAAGACAAATCCTATGAAAGCCACAAAAGCCAATTACATTGATTTATTTGAAATAGAAAAGAGTGGTTTTGTACAGAAAGCAAATTATTAAACAAATAAAAAATTAGAAAGTAGGCCTTATTAGGAAAAGCATCGCAGTATAGCAAATATACCCTGATCAGGAATGGAAAGAAATTCAGGGTCTAGTTCTTGATTTCTAATTTGTCACTGGGCTTCTCTAAGTGTCAGTTTATTAAAGAGAAAGGAAATGAAAGGTCTATAGAAATAATTGTAACCAAGTCTGCTGTATCAAACAGAACAACATCTCAGTGAGCTGATACAGAAACTATTCCCTAAATTTATAGAGCACTGTGCTGTGCAGGCAGTAGGTTGAGTGGCTAATGCTGAGCCAACTCTGCCTCCCCTCTAGTCGCCATAGCATTGCTTTATTTGCTTCAAGGACAGTGGTTACACCAATTTTCTTGGACAAGAAGACCATGCCCAGCATGTTCCACATGTTCCACATAATTAGAATTCCCACCCAGCCATTTTTCATTTTGACAGACAAAAAAAAAAAAAAAAAAAAGCTTGTGTTTCATGTTTAGGCTATCCTATGATTGAAATAAAAAGCTTTTGAAACTGGGGGACTGGGAAACAACAAACTGTCTTCTTCTCAGAAGCCTGAGGCTCTTCTGACACAGAGGTGTGTTAGTGACACAGGAGTCAGTCTTCCATTCAAAAAAAAAAAAAAAAAAATCAAGGATAGGGTTTGTGGCAGAAAATTTGCAACATTTTAGAATATAAGATGAAAAGAAAGCAGTTTCTCTAGAAAACTCCAGTGTTTTCTTCAACACTGAGATTTAGCCTGCATATCAGAAAAATCACAGAACAATTAATTAGGAATCACATGGAATGTCCTTAACAGCTTTGTCTCATGGTTAATATCTGACCATTCTGACTTAGCTCAGAAAATTAGCTCTCTACATTTTAAACATTCGATTTGTTCGGTTTTCATGGGTCACTCCAACTCATCTTTATGTCATGTTGTCACTAAATCCCATTATGCTTATACGGGGGCATGGGGCCAGCCCTTGCAGTGCTCCTGGTGTGCTCTTGCCTGTCTTTCAGTGGTCCTAGAGCATCACTCTTGAACATCTGGCTTGAGAGCCTTCAGCTGCTTTGCTCTGTCTCTCCATTCCTTCTTCCTCTGTGTTGTACTTTCAGGTCATCTTGGGGAATGTCCCATGGGAAGTGAGCTCTCAGATGCTAGTCATCATAGGTCTGTGTGTGAGGAGGATGACTAAAAGTAATGAACCTAGGAAAATATTTACAAGAACAACTTCATGATTACAAATAAATATTAGAAATATGTGTGAAGGAGAGGAAGAGAGAAAGAATCGTTCCTCAAAACTGAACATCAGATGAGAAAATTGATTTATTTTAGGCATGAGGTTGTTACAAAGGCAAATAGAGAAGACTTGGAAAATCAATGTTCCTCCCGTATTTCTCTTACCAATTTCTAGACTTGTGTTCCTCTTTCCCTTACTGTGATGGTTTGTATATCCTTGGACCAGGGAGTGGCACCATCTGAAGGTGTGGCCTTGTTGGAATAGGTGTGACCTGGTTGGAATGGGTGTGTCAATGTGGGTGTGGGTATAAGATACTTACCCTAGTTGCCTGGAAGTCAGTCTTCCACTAGCAGCCTTTGGATGAAGACATAGAACTCTCAGCTCCTCCTGCACCATGCCTGCCTGGATACTGCCATGCTCCCACCTTGATGATAATGGACTGAACCTCTGAACCTGTAAGCCAGCCCCAATTAAATGTTGTTTTTTTATAAGACTTGCCTTGGTCATGGTGTCTGTTCACAGCAGTAAAACCCTAACTAAGACACTTACTTTCATCAACTCTTGGGAAATCTCATACACTGTCTTTTGATCATCATTACCCCTTCCCCACACTTCCCAGGATCCATGCCTCCCCTACCCACTTAACATAATTCATCTTCTTTTAAACCCATCAAGCACAATTTGTGCTACCCATATATCCTTGGATATGTGACATTATCCTGGAGTGTGTTCCACAGATCAGGAGTCCTACCCTTAAAAAGACTGACTTTCCCTTTCTCAGCCACTATCAATACCCAACAGCTACTCAGCTAAGGGTGAGACTGTATGACTTCCTCCCCTCTCCATGCTTGGATTTTTGTCTAATGTGCAATTGTGTAGGTCACATTATGCTGCCGCAGCTGCTATGCTCCGCTGTATCTATAAACCAGAGGAAGAAGGAAGGGAAATAGAGAGCAAAACAGCTCTAGGTTCCTAAGCAAGATGTTTAAGAGTGATGCTCTTGCAGCCTTATTTATAATAGCCAGAAGCTGGAAAGAACCCAGATGCCCCTCAACAGAGGAATGGATACAGAAAATGTGGTACATTTACACAATGGAGTACTACTCAGCTATTAAAAAGAATGAATTTATGAAATTCCTAGGCAAATGGATGGATCTGGAGGGCATCATCCTGAGTGAGGTAACATATTCATAAAGGAACTCACACAATATGTACTCACTGATAAGTGGATATTAGCCCAAAAACTTTGGATACCCAAGATATAAGATACAATTTGTTAAACGCATGAAACTCAAGAAGAATGAAGACCACACTGTGCCCCTTCTTGGAATTGGGAACAAAACACCCATGGAAAGAGTTACAGAGATAAAGTTTGGAGCTGTGAAGAAAGGATGGACCATCTAAAGACTGCCATATCCAGGGATCCATCCCATAATCAGCTTCCAAACGCTGACACCATTGCATACACTAGCAAGATTTTGCTGAAAGGACCCAGATATAGCTGTCTCTTGTGAGACTATGTAGGGGCCTAGCAAACACAGAAGTGGATGCTCACAGTCAGCTATTGGATGGATCACAGGGCCCCCAATGGAGGAGCTAGAGAAAGTACCCAAGGAGCTAAAGGGAACTGCAATCCCATATGTGGAACATTATTATGAACTAACCAGTACCCCAGAGCTCTTGACTCTAGCTGCATTTGTATCAAAAGATGGCCTAGTCGGCCATCACTGGAAAGAGAGGCCCATTGGACTTGCCAACTTTATACACCCCAGTACAGGGGAATGCCAGGGCCAAGGGGTGGGGGTGGGTGGGTGGGGGACTGGGGGGGGGAGTGTATTGGGGACTTTTTGGATAGCATTGGAAATGTAATTGAGGAAAATACCTAATTAAAAAAAAAAGAGTGATGCTCTTGGACCAGTGAAACACAGGCAAGAGCACACCAGGAGCTTTGCAAGGGGCGGTCCTATGCTCAAGTGTAAGCATCATGGAATTAAATAGCATTAAATGGGTTCTCTATAAAACATGTTATCCTTCTAGTCATGTATTGCCTCTGGCTCTTACAATCTCTCCACACTCTCTTCCCAATGATCCCTGAGTATTGGGAGGAGAAGATGTGATATAGATGTCCCATGTTAGGGTTGAGCATTCTGAGATCACTTATTCTCTTCACATTTATCAGTTCTATCTCTGTTGATCCCCATCAACTGAAAAAAGCAGTGTCTCTGGTGGGGGTTGAGCAATGTAATCACCTAAGGTATAACAGGAGTTCATTTACCACAGGAATAGTATAAGGTTCTCCTCCAGTACCTTTGACCTGTTTAGCTACAAGGTTCTTGGCCCAGATGATGATGCCAGGTATCTGCTTCAGATTGTGAAATGGCCCTTAAATCCAATCAGACAGTGGAGAGTTCTTCCAATGATGCTCATTCCACTATTGCCCCAGCAGACATGCCCTGCCTGTCACAGTTGTAGCTCACGGGGTGAGCAGCCAGGGAGGGTTGATGATGACTCTTCTCCCCGGTAGCATACATAGCACATTGAAGCACAACAGATGGATGGACAGTGAAAACACAGAACATTTATAAAGCAGTATCATTCAGCTAAAAATTATGAAATTCACAGGTATAAAGGTGGGTCTAAAAACATTCTGAGTTCTTTAACTTGGGCCCTGAAAGACAAACATCATGTTTTCTCTTATTTCTGGATGTTAGTTCCAAATTTTCAGATATGCATGATTCTTTTGGAATACTCATAGAGGTCAAAAATTATATCATGGGGATGCACCTCAAGGAGGGGAGTAAACATGCAATGGTATAGCAGATTGTAGGGGAACAAGGAACAGGAAGGTTAAATGGGGTAGGGGTTGGGGCAGTGCATAGGAGAGGATATGGAGACAGATCATTAACACTAAAGGCTTCTGAGGGGACTACAGAGGTATGTGAGCAGTTCAGAACACTGGTAGCTGGACTGGACACTGGTTCAATTACTAGCACCAATGGGTGTCTCACAACCATCTGTAATTCCAGTTTCAAAGTATCTAATGCTTTCTTCTGCCCTCTATTGCCAACGGGGACATAAGTGGTTACAGATATATATGCAGGCAAAATGCCCATACACATAAAATAACATTTTAAAAAATTAAAAGAACTCCCAGAAGTCTTATGCAAAACTACTATAGAGGCTTTGTAGAATACACAAACACACACACATACACACACACACACACACACACACACACACACACACACAACATAAATGGAGATATCATATAATGGAGAAAAGATGCTTCTAGTAGACACCACAGGCTAATAAAAAGTCTAATGCCAAGAGTAGGCTACATTTTATGGGGTCCAGTAAGGTCCCATAGACTCTCAGACATTCCTAGCTCATACCAGTACATGTGCCAGTGCATGTGGTATGTGGTTCACCTCCAGAATTTGTTGCTAAGACCATGTGCTAAGACACTTGAGTCATAGAACATGGAGAAAGCAAACTGCTACTGACTGTGTTTTATTCTCTTTACAGTAGAAAGAATCACCTGGCTAAAATTATCAGTAGCGAGTTGGAGGGTGGGAGTTAATGAGAAAAATAAAGAGGATTGTCAGAAACTTTAACCTGTACCTACTTTATCACTCTCTATGGACTGTTGAATACATAGAAGTGATGCCCTGTAACTTAGGAGGGCTTGCATACCATGCATCAATCTTGGAAACCAGCTACAAACATGTAAACAAGCTAGCCTGGAAAAGAAGAAACCATGGCTCAATATTCCACATCCCTCAGCTCCAGACAGTCATGTGAGTGAGACCAACCTGTTCCTGCCAGAACTCAACAACAGGAATCAGCTGTATCAGTTGACTTAGCAGTACTGAGCAGAGATAAGTAAGCATTCCCAGACACAGATAACAGACATGTGAGCGATAAGACACACAGAAAAGAAACTGATACACGGTCATTTTGTCAATTCTCTGCCAGGTACTCACACAAGTCTAGACACAGCAGAAGCTTTCAGGTCTCATTCTACTACCTGGATTATCTGGAATTCAGAGTTGTTCTATGAAACTGATTCAAAAAGATCATTTCCTTTTCTTTCTTTCTAATTTTTAATGCATCCTACGTTCCTACGTATTTCCATTAATGTTATTTCTCTTTTTTAAAATATATTTATTTATTTTTAATTAGATATTTTCTTTATTTACATTTCAAATGTTATCCTCTTTCCTGGTTTCCCTTCTGAAAACCCCTCCCTCTGACACCCCCCTCACTGCTCACCAACTCACCCACTCCCACTTCCTGGACCTGGCATTCCCCTACACTGGGGCATAGAACCTTCACAGGACCAAAGGCCTCTCCTCTCATTGATGACCAACTAGGCCATCCTCAGCTACATATGCAGCTGGAGCCATGAGTCCCACCATGTGTACTCTTTGGTTGGTGGTTTAGTCCCTGGGAGCTCTGGGGGTACTGGTTAGTTCATATGGTTGTTCCTCCTAGGGGGCTGCAAACCCCTTCAGCTCCTTGGGTCCTTTCTCTAGCTCTTTCATTGGGTACCCTGTGCTCCATCCAATGGATGACTGTGAGCATCCACTTCTGTATTTGTCAGGCACTGGCAGAGCCTCTCAGGAGACAGCTATATCAGGTTCCTGTCAGCAAGCACTTGTTGGCATCCACAATAGTGTCTGGGTGGTGATTGATGGATTCCCCAGGTGGTCCCTCCTTCAGTCTCTGCTCCACACTTTGTCTCTGTAACTCCTTCCATGGATATTTTGTGCCCCCTTCTAAGAAGGATCGAAGTATCATCCTTCTTAGAAAAAAGATAATTTCTACCAATAATCTTACATGTTATAAAATGACATTTGTAAAATGTTCAGTACAAAGTCATTGCTTTTTCTAATTTCCAATCAGAAGATATTTGATCCAGTTTGTAGCTGAGTACCCATGGGTAAGATAAGTTGGATAGGGACCACGAGTTGAACTGTGGATTTGGCCCTACTCTAAAGCCCAGGTGTGAACACTACACAAAGGTGTCTTCCTATAAACACAGTGGTATTGTCCCAGAAGACCACTAAACCTCAGGCTTCCATGGTAGAAATGGTAATAACAAAGTGTATCACAAGGCAAAGGAGGCAAAGGGCAGCTGGAAAGAGGACAGTTACATAACACCTGCTGTGTCAGAACAGCAGACAAGCACCGGAGGAGCCTTGCCTCCTCCTGAGAATGTTGGTCTCCATGGCAAAAGAGTGCAAAATCAGACAAGGCAGTCAGAACCTGGAAGGAGAGGGCTGGGGTCACAAAGACTCAGAAGACTGTTCTCTGGTTTCTGCCCTCTGAGTCACCAGTCACCATATTGCTGCAATATTTCCAGGTTTCCCAATAAGTGTTAAGGGGGGCAGACAAGACAGAAAGTCTCTTACCATGGTCAGATTCTTGGATATGAAGTAAAATTTTTCCCATCTATTCTAAGAGTATGGCAAAACATTGTTTTCTTACTCTGTATATAAGATAATCTACCCAGTCTTCATGAAAATTACTCCATGGAGTGCTCTGAAAATATCCTGTTTTGTTGTTTTTTTTTTTTTTTAAGAATCAAATTATAATTAATCCCTTTGTGTAGAATTAACAGTAAAAACACACTTCTCACCATGATGATATACTTACTGATGTAAGTTGATGTAAATTGATGATGATTCCTTTATAATATGATTTACATATTGTGAAGGAAGAGCCACAGCCAGGGAGCAAGCCACACCACACCGATGACCACCCATGTCACATCCATCCATGCCCTGTTCAGGGCTGAGACATCTGCAGCATATGTTATCTGAGGCTGTAATGATGCCACCAAGGGCCATATCTGGGTCCATGATCCTACTCCAGTGCAGGTCTGTGTTGATGTCTGTGGCCTGTGTTGCCACTGAAGTCTAGGTGGATGTCCGTGGTCTACACTGCAACCTGAAGTCACATAGATGTCCAATGTCCATAGGCCTGTCTGAGTCAGTAGTCCAGACCTACTGCAGCAGGGAGAAGTGTTAGTGGACTGTGATTTCATCAGACCTGAGGCCCATGATTCCTGCTATTGCTAATGTGAAGAACAAGGAGGCCACATTTGTCATGATGTCAATAACCATAGATGCACAGTGGGGGTGGGGGGTGTCATGGAAGGTTTCTATGGCAACCCCTACCCCCACCCAAAAGTAACAGACTAGTCAGGAAGCCATTGAAGAGAACTCTTAAAAACTATGATAGAGATTTCAAAGAATAGTCCTCCACAACTCATGGCTTCTATCAGAGATGATGGAGAAGGACTCAGTAATGTTTAAAAGGCAAGCCACTAAGAATTTGACCAGACATCTTGGGTCCCAGGTCCCACAGAGACCAGGCTGCACAGGTAAGAGTGCGCACTGCAGAAGTGACACAACTTCTGGGACAGGCAGAAGTGACACAGCTTCTGGGACAAACCCCATTTCGGGCTCCAGACATCCAGGCACCTTCTCTGCCAGAGGAGAGGTGTGCTCCAGGGAGGGCTCTGACTGCCTGAGCAGTCCTTCAAAGACCAGTCTGCGCAGGTAAGAGTGAGTACTGCAGAGGCAACACATCTTCTGGGACAGGCCCTGTGTCAGGCCTTCATCTTCAACCAGGAGGCATGTCTGAATGCCAGACCTCTGGGCACCTTCCCTACAGGAGGAGTGCTTGCATGCAGAGAGTACTCTGACCACTGAGACTCAGGAGACAGCTGGACTCCCAGGACTGCTGACAGAGGCAAACAAAATCACAGGAGGAACAATCTCCAACCAGAGAGGACTATAACAACTAACTCCAGAGATTACCAGATGGTGAAAGCAAACGTAAGAATCCTACTAACAGAAACCAAGACCACTCACCATCATCAGAACCCAGCACTCCCACCTCAGCCAGTCTGGGATCCCCAAAACACCTGAAAAGCAAGACTCAGATTTAAAATCATATGTCATGATGCTGGTAGAGGACATCAAGAAGAGCATTAATAACTCACTTAAAGAAATACAGGAGAATAGTGCTAAAGAGGTAGAAGTCCTTAGAGAGGAAACACAAAAATCCCTTAAAGAGCTACAGGAAAACACAACCAAACAGGTGATAGAATTGAACAAAACCATCCAAGACCTAAAAATGGAAGTAGAAATAATAAGTAAAAGCCTAAGAGAGACAACTCTGGAGATAGAAATCCTAGGAAAGAAATCAGGAACCAAGACACGAGCATCAGCAACAGAATACGAGAGATGGAAAAGAGAATCTCAGGTGCAGAAGATTCTATAGAGAACATCAGCACAACAATCAAAGAAAATGCAAAATGCAAAAAGATCCTAACTCAAAACATCCAGGAAATCCAGGACACAATGAGAACCAAATCTACGGATAATAGGAGTAGATGAGAATAAAGATTTTCAACTTAAAGGACCAGCAAATATCTTCAACAAAATTATAGAAGAAAGCTTCCCAAACCTAAAGAAAAAGATGCCCATGAACATACAAGAAGCCTACAGAACTCCAAATAGCCTGGACCAGAAAAGAAATTCCTCCCTACACATAATAATCAAAACAATAAATGCACTAAATAAAGATAGAATATTAAAAGCAGTAAGGGAAAAAGGTCAAGTAATATATGAAGGCAGGCCTATTAGAATTACACCAGACTTCTAACCAGAGACTATGAAAGCCAGAAGATCCTGGACAGATGTTATGCAGACCCTAAGAGAACACAAATTCCAGCCCAGGCTACTATACCCAGCCAAACTCTCAATTACCATAGATGGAGAAACCAAAGTATTGCATGATAAAACCAAATTCACACAATATCTTTCCACGATTCCAGCCCTTCAAAGGATAATAAAGGGAAAACACTAACACAAGGACGGAAACTACACCCTAGAAAAAGCAAGAAAGTAATCCTTCAACAAACCTAAAAGAAGACAGCCACAAGAACAGAATCCCAACTTTAATAACAAAAATAACAGGAAGCAACAATTACTTTTCTCTAATTTCTGTTAACATTAATGGACTCAATTCCGCAATAAAAAGACATAGACTAGTAGACTGGCTACACAAACAGGACCCAACATTTTGCTGCTTACAGGAAACCCAACTCAGGGAAAAAGACAGACACTACCTCAGAGTGAGAGGCTGGAAAACAATTTTCCAAGCAAATATTCCGAAGAAACAAGCTGGAGTAACCATTCTAATATCGAGTAAAATTAATATTGAGCCCAAAGTTATCAAAAAAGACAAGGAGGGGCACTTCATACTCATCAAAGGTAAAATCTACCAAGATGAATTCTCAATTCTGAATATCTATGCTCCAAATACAAGGGCAGCCACATTCATTAAAGAAACTTTAGTAAAGCTCAAAGCACACATTGTACCTCACATAATAATACTGGGAGACTTCAACACCCCACTCTCACCAATGGACAGATCTTGGAAACAGAAACTAAACAGAGACACAAGGACACTAGCAGAAGTTATAAAACAAATGGATTTAATAGATATCTACAGAACATTTTATACTAAAATAAAAGATATACCTTCTTCTCACCGCCACATGGTACCTCCTCCAAAATTGACCATATAATTGGTCACAAAAAGACCTCCACAGATACAAAAATATTGAAATTATCCCATGCATCCTATCTGATCACCACGGACTAAGGCTGGTCTTCAAGAACAACATAAATAATAGAAAGCCAACATTCACATGGAAACTGAACAACACTCTACTCAATGATTCCTTGGTCAAGGATAAAATAAAGAAAGAAATTGAAGACTTTATAGAGTTTAATGAAAATGAAGCCACATACCCAAACTTATGGGACACAATAAAGGCAGTCCTAAGAAGAATACTCATAGCCCTGAGTGCCTCCAAAAAGAAACTAGAGAAAGCAGACACTAGCAGCCTGACAGCACACCTAAAAGCTCTAGAACTAAAGGAAGCAAATTCACCCAAGAGGAGTAGACAGCAGAAAATAATCAAACTCAGGGCTGAAATCAACCAAGTGGAAACAAAAAGAACTATTCGAAGAATCAACCAAATGAGGAGCTGGTTCTTTGAGAAAATCAACAAGATAGACAAACCCTTAGCCAGACTAACTAGAGGGCACAGGGACAGTATCCTAATTAACAAAATCAGCAATGAAAAAGGAGACATAACAACAGAATCTGAGGAAATCCAAAACATCATCAGATCCTGCTACAAAAGGCTATACTCAACAAAACTAGAAAACCTGGATGAAATGGACAAGTTTCTAGACAGATACCAGGTACCAAAGTTAAATCAAGGTCAGATTAACGATCTAAACAGTCCCATTTCCCCTAAAGAAATAGAAGCAGTCATCAATAGTCTCCCAACCAAAAAAGTCCAGGACCAGATGGGTTTAGTGTAGAGTTCTATCAGACATTCAAAGAAGACCTAATTCCAACTCTCCTCAAACTATACAACAAAATAGAAACAGAAGGTACTCTACCCAGTTAATTCTATGAAGCCACAATTACTCTGATACCTAAACCACACAAAGATCCAACAAAGAAAGAGAACTTCAAACCAATTTCGCTTATGAATATCAATGCAAAAAATACTCAATAAAATCCTTGCAAACTGAATTCAAGAACACATCAAAATGATCATCCATCATGTATAAGTAGGCTTCATCCCAGGGATGCAGGGATGGATTAATATACAGAAATCCATCAATGATATCCACTATATAATCAAACTCAAAGACAAAAACCACATGATGATCTCGTTAGATGCTGAAAAAGCATTTGACAAAACCCAACACCCCTTCATGATAAAAGTCTTGGAAAGATCAGGAACTCAAGGTCCATACCTAAACATTATAAAAGCAATATAAAGCAAACCAGTAGCCAACATCAAACTTAATAGAGAGAAACTCGAAGCAATCCCACTAAAATCTGGGACTAGACAAGGCTGCCCACTTTCTCCCTACCTATTCAATATAGTACTTGAAGTCCTAGCCAGAGCAATTCAACAACAAAAGGAGATCAAGGGGATACAAATTAGAAAGGAAGAAGTCAAAATATCACTATTTGCAGATGATATGATAGTATACATAAGTGACCATAAAATTTCCACCAGAGAACTCCTAAGGCTGATAAACAGCTTCAGTGCAGTAGCTGGATATAAAATTAACTCAAACAAATCAATGGCCTTTCTCTACACAAAGGACAAACAGGCTGAGAAAGAAATTAGGGAAACAACACCCTTCACAATAGTCATAAATAATATAAAATACCTTGGTGTGACTCTAAGGAAGTGAAAGGTCTGTATGATAAGAACTTCAAGTCTCTGAAGAAAGAAATTCAAGAAGATCTCATAAGGTAGAAAGATCTCCCATGCTCATGGGTTGGCAGGATTAATATAGTCAAAATGGCTATCCTGCCGAAAGTAATCTACAGATTCAATACAATCCCCATCAAAATTTCAACTCAATTCTTCACTGAGGTAGAAAGGGCAATTTGCAAATTCATCTGGAATAATAAAAACCTTGGATAGCAAAAACTATTCTCAACAATAAAAGAACCTCTGGTAGAATCACCATGCCTGACATTAAACTGTACTACAGAGCAATTGTTATAAAAACTGCATGGTACTGGTACAATGACAGACCGGTAGATCAATGGAATAGAATTGAAGACCCAGAAATGAATCCACACACCTCTGGTCACTTGATCTTTGACAAGGGAGCTAAATCCAGCCAGTGGAAAAAGGACATCATTTTCTTTTTTCTTTTTTTTTTTACTTATTATTATTTTTATTATATATTTTCTTCATTTACATTTCCAATGCTATCCCAAAAGTCCCCCATACTCTCTTCCCCCACTCCCCTACCCACCTACTCCCACTTCTTGGCTATGCCGTTCCCCTTTACTGAGGCATATAAAGTTTGCAAGACCAATGGTCCTCTCTTTCCACTGATGGCCGACTAGGCCATCTTCTGATAAATATGCAGCTAGAGACATGAGAACTGTTTAGTTCATATTGTTGTTCCACCTATAGGGTTGCAGTTCCCTTTAGCTCCTTGGTTACTTTCTCTAGCTCCTCCATTGGGGGCCCTGTGATCCATCCAATAGCTGACTGTGAGCATCCCCTTCTGTGTTTGCTAGGCTCCAGCATAGTCTCACAAGAGACAGCTATATCAGGGTCCTTTCAGCAAAATCTTGCTAGTGTATGCAATGGTGTCAGCGTTTGGAGGCTGATTATGGGATGGATCCCAGGGTATGGCAGTCTCTAGATGGTCCATCCTTTCAATGTCAGCTCCAAACTTTGTCCCTGTACTTCCTTCCATGGGTGTTTTGTTCCCAATTCTAAGAAGGGGCAAATTGTCCACACTTTGGTCTTCATTCTTCTTGAGTTTCATGTGTTTTGCAGCATTTTCAAAAAATGGTGCTGGCACAACTGGCGATTATCATGTAGAAGAATGAGAATTGATCCATTCTTATATCCTTGTACAAAACTCAAATCTAAGTGGATCAAAGACCTCCACATAAAACCAGAGACACTGAAGTTAATCGAGGAGTAACTGGGGAAAGGCCTCGAAGATATGGGCACAGGGGAAAACTTCCTAAACAGAACAGCAATGGCTTGTGCTATAAGATTAAGAATTGACTAATGGGACCTCATAAAATTGCAAAGTTTCTGTAAGGCAAAAGACACTGTCAATAAGACAAAAATACCACCAACAGATTGGGAAATGATTTTTACCAATCCTAAATCTGATAGGGGACTATTATCCAGTATGTACAAAGAGCTCAAGAAGCTGAACTCCATAAATTCAAATAACCCCATTAAAAAATGGGGTACAGAGCTAAACAAAGAATTCTCAATTGGGGAATACTGAATGGCTGAGACGCACCTGAAAAAAAATTTCAACATCCTTAATCATCAGGGAAATGCAAATCAAAACAACTCTGAGATTCCATCTCACACCAGTCAGAATGGCTAAGATCAAAAATTCAGGTGACAGCAGATGCTGGCAAGGAACACTCCTCCATTGCTGGTGGGATTGCAAGCTTGTACAACCACTCTGGAAATCAGTCTGGCGGTTCCTCAGAAAATTGGACATAGTACTACCGGAGGATCCTGCAATACCTCTCCTGGGCATATACCCAGAAGATGTTCCAACTTGTAATAAGGACATATGCTCAACTATGTTCATAGCAGTCTTATTTATAATAGCCAGAAGCTGGAAAGAACCCAGATGCCCCTCAACAGAGGAATGGATACAGGGAATGTAGTACATTTACACAATGGAGTACTACTCAGCTATTAAAAACAATGAATTTATGAAATTCTTGGGCAAATGGATGTATTTGGAGAATATCATCCTTAGTGAGGTAACCTAATCACAAAAGAAGTTATTAGATATGCACTCACTCATAAGTGGATATTAGCCCAGAATCTTAGAATACCCAAGATACAATTTGCAAAACACAAAAAAATCAAGAAGAAGGAAGACCAACGTGTGGATACTTCATTCCTCCCTAGAATAGGGAGCAAAATACCCATGGAAGGAGTTACAGAGACAAAGTTTGGAGCTAAGATGAAAGGATGAACCATCCAGAGACTACCCCACCAGGTGATCCATCCCATAATCAGCCACAAAACCCAGACACTATTGCATATGCCAGCAAGATTTTTCTGAAAGGACCCTGATTAAGCTATCTCGTGTGAGGCTATGCCAGTGCCTGGCAAATACAGAAGTGGATGCTCACAGTCATCTATAGGATGGAACATTAGGGCCCCCAGTGGAGAAGCTAGAGAAAGCACCCAAGGAGCTGAAGGGGTCTGCAACCCTATAGGTGGAACAACAATATGAACTAATCAGTACCCCCAGAGCTGGTGTCTCTAGCTGCATATGTATCAGAAGATGGCCTAGTAGGCCATCACTGGGAAGAGAGGCCCCTTGTTCTTGCAAACTTTATATGTCCCAGTACAGGGGAATGGCAGGGCCAAGAAGTGGGAGTGGGTGGGTAGGGGAGCAGGGCAGGGGGGAGGGTATTGGGGACTTTCAGGATAGCATTTGAAATGTAAAAATGAAAATATCTAATTAAAAAAATAATTTGGCCAGAATATATGTATATAGAACACAAAATATGTTTTTAAATTTATTTTTATTTTTTACTTCTTTTGCGGCGAGGTCAGAATTGGGGAAGGTGCAGACATGGAAGGACTGGAAGGGGGTTGTAATAAGGGTGCATGATGTGAGACTCCCAGAGAAGCAATGAAAATGTTTTCGAAAGTTGACGTTTTGAAGGGAATAAGCTACTTGCCTAAACTCACAGAGTTAGTGCCAATCAAACTTGAGTTTGCAATTCTAAACACATGGTTTTCATCATAAATTACAGCCCACTATGTTGTTATGTCATATCATTCACAGGTACAGATACATAGATGGTAGATAGATAGGTAGGTAGATAGATAGATAGATAGTTAGATAGATAGATAGATAGATAGATAGATAGATAGATAGATAGATAGATAGATAGATAGATAATCTAGATACAGGGAAATAAATATATGGTTCATGATGTTATAGATAGATAGATATTATATACATATTCATGCAAGAAGTTTTCTGTAACCACACCCCAGTCCCAGAAATAAAGTCTCTGATACTTCCTATTTATAAATAAATGCCTAGGCCACAAGCTTTGGCTCATTATCCAATTAACTCATAGCTTAATTTACCTGTTTAGTCTACTCTCTGAGTGCCCCATAGCTTGTTACCTTTCCTCATTTTTATGCATCTGTCTCCTCAATGCTCAGGTGAATCTCTTCCCATGCCTGCCTCTAACCCAAAGTTCCTCTCTCCCTACAGGAACTCCCACTTCCTATTTCCTACCTCAGCTAATAGGCAATCAGCTTTTATTGACAGGTGATGCTTCCATACAGTACACAAGAGATTCTCTCTACAGTTTCTATTTGAACCCTTGCTTATCTTTTAATAGCTTGGTCAGATTCTATACAGGTATCTTGAGAGTGTATTGCCTTGCAAAGTTATTACACATCAAGATTCTTTAAAATGAATTATAACTCTGCTGAAACTCAGTGGTGTCTTATCTGACTTTCCTTTAGGTACAGATTTCTTTTGGATCTTGAAGGTTTCTTCCCATAGGTCCTTGTGTTAAAAGTTTGGCCCCTGTGTTGCTCTATTGAAATACAGTAACACCTTTGTGAGATGAGAACAAGCAGAAGCACACCCTTGAAGGGAATTCTTCTATCATAGCTCCTTTGCCTCTCTTCCATTTCTTGGCAATAAAGTGATTGGTTTTGTTTCACCATGAGCCTGCCCCCCAATATTCTGCCTTGACAAAAGCCCACAGCTATCAGACGGACTAGTCTAAACATCTAAAACCATGAGTCAAATTGAAACTTTTCCTTTTGTAAGTCATGTTAGTTATTGCTAAACATGACCCAGAACAGAGCAAAACATGTGTTTGCAGTTTTTTTTTTAATGAAACAGATAAAGGAAGGTAGAGATAGCTCAGTAAGTAAATGATTTGCTGCAAACATGTTAAGAGCCAGAGACCCAACCTCCAGTATCCCCTTAAATGTTGACTGAGCAGGGCGACCTTTATGTAACCCCATGGAATGTAGAGGCAAGGCATCCCTGGAGTAAAGTAACTAGCCAGTCTATCTGAATTGGCCTCCTCTGAACTCATATGTTAGTATATAAAGCAGAGAGCAATAAAAAAAAAGCACCTTTCCGTGAGTTCATGCACTTACCAGGACTGTTGTGTCTAGAAGATACTGTTTCCTTAGAGTCATCAACCACCTTTGGCTCTTGAAATTTTCCTGCCTCCTTTTCCACATAGATTCTTAAGCCTTGATAGGAGGAGTTGGACAAAGACATCCCATTAAGGATTGAATGCTCCCTGTAGTCTATCGCTCTCTGTATGTCTTTATGTTAATTACCATCCATGGGAAGAAGAAGCTTTTCTGATTCTTGAGATTTCATGATTACAGTTTCTCTATCATATATAGAAGACTGTATGTATCTGAGGGTTTCTTTTTGCGGTAGATTGAGACTATTATAGAAGTCCAAAAATGGTCAAAATTCAGAAACCTAGTGACCTTCAGGAGCTGAACTCTATCTGTTACATCTACACTACAACCCCCACACTTAAGACTCAGGGAACATCCCACTTGTAATAAGGACACATGCTCCACTATGTTCATAGCAGCCTTATTTATAATATCCAGAAGCTGGAAAGAGTCCAGATGTCCCTCAACAGAAGAATGGGTACAGAAAATGTGGTACATTTACACAATGGAGTACTACGCAGCTATTAAAAACAATAAATCTATGAAATTCTTAGACAAATGGGTGGATCTGGAGGATATCAGCCTTAGTGAGGAAACCCAATCACAAAAGAACACACATGATATGCACTCACTGATAAGTGGATATTAGCCCAGAAGCTCAGAATACCCAATATACAATTTGCAAAATACATGAAACTCAAGAAAAAGGAAGACCAAAGTGTGCATACTTTAATCCTTCTTAGAAGGGTGAACAAAATACCCATGGAAGAAGTTATAGAGACAAAATTCTGAGCAGAGACTGAAGAAACGACCATACAGAGACTGCCCCACCTGGGGATACATCACATAAACAACCACCAAACCCAGACACTATTGCAGATGCCAACAAGAGCTTGCTGACAGGAACCTGATATAGCTGTCTCCTGAGAGGCTCTGCCAGTGCCTGACAAATACAGAAGTGGATGCTCACAGTCATCTATTGGACAGAGCACAGGGTCTCCAATGAAGGAGCTAGAGAAAGGACCCAAGGAGCTGAAGGGGCTTGCAGGCCCCTAGGAGGAACAACAATATGAACTAATAAGTACCCCCAGAGCTCCCTGGGACTAAAGCACCAATCAAAGAAAACACATGGTGGGACTCTTGGCTCTAGCTGCATATGTAGCAGAGGATGGCCTCGATCATCAATGGAAGGAGAGGCCCTTGGTCCTGTGAAGGTTCTTTGCACCAGTATAGGGGATGCCTGGGCCAGGAAGCAGGAGTGTGAAGGTTGGGAAGTAGGGGCAGGAGGGAGGGGAAACCAGGAAAGGGGATAACATTTAAAATGTAAGTAAAGAAAATATCTAATAAAAAATCATGAATTAAAAAAAAAAAGACTCAGGGAACATGAAGGAAGGCAGGGAGGAAAACTTGCAGTCACTAGAGGAAGATATATCTTAGTCGCACGTAGCATGCATTCACTTCATTGCTCTCTGATCCTGAGAATGGCTGTGTGTGACCATCTCCCCCACATTCCTACTGTGATGACTACCCCGCTATGTCAGACTTGAACCTTAAACTCTGAGCTTAAGAAAGCTCTTTCTAACTTACATTGCCCTTGTCAGAATATTTTATGAGCACCACAGAAAAGAAACTGAGAAACATAGAACACTAGTACTTAAACAGTAGAGGCAAGGGATATTGCAAGTTCAGGGCCAACCTGGACTACATAGCAAAACTCTGTATTGAGAGAGAGAGAGAGAGAAAGGAGAGAGAGAGAGAGAGAGAGAGAGAGAGAGAGAGAGAGAGAGAGAGAGAGAGAGAGAGAGAGAAAGAGAGAGAGAGAGAGGGAGAGAGAGAGAGAGAGAGAGAGAAATAGAGAATTTGTTTACAGGGCATCCTTATTGTTAAATATAATAAAAGGAGTAATGATTAGACTTAACAGTTGGTTCAGGAAGTGGGGACCCATGAGCTCCTTCTGAAGGCAATGATTATTAGGAAAGGAATGGTTTTGAGGGTATCACTGGGCCTTGATGTCAGAGAAAGAGAATTAAACAGAAACAGAGCAGTATATGGAAATACAAACATGGGAGAGGGCTTGAAAAAAGGAGGGCAATTTCTGATAAGTTCTTTATACTTTACATATAAAATAAAACTTTTTAAGTATGTGAATAAGTTTCGAATCAAAGGACATGAAGAAGCCAGGTGTCAAAACTTGTGAGCTGTCAAGTCACACCACAGACTGCTTCTTAATTCTCTGTCCCAGAGAGAGCTTCATGGAAACATAGCCTGATTCAAGGTCTGGGATCTGGCCTAGAAGTGCAGCCCTGTGTTCTAAAACCTAGACACTAGCAACCAACATTTAGCCTTCTGTAAAGTCTAGGAACGCTTCTGCCTCCTGCAACCTTTTCTTTCTCGGTGTCTATGATTGCTTTGTATCGGCAAGCAGGTTTCCTTGGCTTTTATCTCCCGTTAAACACATAACACTTAGTGCTGCCTGGTGTCTGTCTTCCTTTTATGGCCACTTTTGACAACACTACAGGCTTTCTCAGGAGTCTCCAGTGGCTTCTCTCAGAACTGAAACTCCACTCATTAATCTGACTCTCCAGGCTGGACTCTCTTCCCAGCTTCTACACTGCTACCACAAATGCCCCCACTGCATTTCAGTCCTTTCGGGCAAATCCATTTAACTAGTCTCTTTTAGAAATGTGATTCAGCTCCCACATTCTTTGTCTGTTCACCTTGTCTACAATCAACCAAGCGTTGCCTTTTCTATCCAGAACCAGTCCCTGAAACAGCCTGCCAACTCACATAAATAGAGCTTATTCCTTTGCGCCTAACTCTTTCCTGTCCATCTTCTGTATGAATCTCACAATTATGCTCCTTCAACCAACAAAAGAACAGATAAGTGTACCTATGTGACTACAACTGTAGCTTTACTTCCTAAATCCTCTCCCAACTGCTCTCTCACAGTAGCCCACTCATGCACCACACATACTTGCAATCTCTGTTTCAGTCACTATGAACATCTTACTGTTGTTACCTTCTGCTTAGACACCATTTGTAATAACTGTATCTGAATAGGTTGCTCTGTCTCACAGATGCCTAGTCTGGCTCAATATGCTGACTTCATATTTGTCATTCCAAATCCAATCCAAAGGTTATCTCTTCTGGGAAACATATTCTGACTTATTGAAACAACTATAAGCATCGTTCTATGCACTGAGGAGTGGTTAAAAATAGTATGGCTCATCAGATACCACACACACCAGGTCCTGCTGGGAGATGAAGGTGCCATGGTTGGAAAGATAAAACTCTCTTTTCTCTGTGGGATGCATATCCTGACAAAAGCAACTCAGTGGGGAAGATGGAGCTACACTGCTGGAAAAGATGCTGCGTTCTGCAGAGATGCCCAGCATAACCAGTGGGATACGATAGATTTTTTTATATATATATATCTATGAAATGCTCCATGTTTCTGTAGTTCAGTGGGATAGCCAATAGACGCTAATGTTTATATTAAACATCATAATAGCCAATGGAACTGAGAAGTTAAATTTTTTAGACTGTTTTATTTAAGCCAATTTACATTGAAACAAATAGTGTCAACTATGTAGGACTCTGCCATTCTAGGTCTTAGGAAAGTTTACTTAAAGACAGTGAGGTGAATTATTGGACCTGAAAGATGGTGAAGAAATACAAAACATTATGAAGGTCTAGCTCCACAATTTCACTTTCTTCTGATAGTCACGCATCTCCCCAGCTCTCTCAAGCTTAAACATGTCCAAGGGGCTACAGAGATGGCTTAGTGGTTAACCCTCCTTCTAAAAAACCAGGTTCAATTCCTACCACACACATGGTGGCTCAGAACCATCTGTAACTCCAGTTCCAGGAGATTCAATGCTCTGTCTTCTTGCTGTATTTCTACTAAGTACACATGTGATACACCGATATACATGCATACAAACAAAAAACTAAAATGAAAATCATTTTAATGCTAAATGATGACTAAGACAATGAGTATTCAACACATGGTCATAATTATTACTGTTGTCATTATATTTTTTAGATTGACAGCCTCTTTGTGAGATTTATTAAAGCATCTTCGCACTGTGCCCTTCAATATTTACTAATTTTATGTGGAAAATATAGGAACTGTTGAAAATTCTTCTCTATTTTGCAGGCAACATTACTCACCCAGAATCACCTACACCCAGAACGCCCTATATTTTAAAGAAATTACAGATTACAATGAGCACCTAAGCCTCCAGTGATAGTTATCTCAACATTCTGAATATGAATAGTACAGCTTCCAAATTTAAACCACAGAGTTTAATATTCTCACGTAGGCAGACCTACATCCTACGTATCACATCTTCCTTAGTTAGTTTTCAGTCACTTTTGGAAAGATTCTTGACTCTTACATCAAATGTCACTTTACCTCAAGCATAACTTCACATCACCATCTCAGGGAAGTCCTTCTCATCCCTTCTTAGACAGCTTCGTCTTATTGCAACAGGCTTTTGTATGACACGGAGGAAGAGATATGAGCAAAGAAAATATTTAGTTGCAATATTTGCTCATCAATACACATCGAGCATGGAACATTGACTGTCAACCTCCTGTTCTGATATCAGAGGTCAAATCCCTGAAAGGATCTGAAAGGGCCAGCAAGAAGAGTGGCTTGCCAATCTGAGCAAAGGACCACACAATTCTCCCAACCACAAGACAGGCTTTACTTTATGTTCAAGATAGTGGTTGTCCAAATAATGCCATAAAATGTAAGAAACCACAAATATATGACAATTAACTACCCAGTGGAGTGAAGGCTCACAAAAGAGGAAAGAAGCAGAAAATAGCCAACAACAACAAAAAAAGAATAAAACAATTCCATCCTTCCAGTCACACTGGATTCTGCCAATTCTTCTCATGGAATTTTACCCTACTGACCAATGCCTACTTCAAATTCCATTTTACTTGTGTGCCATTAATAGCCTATGATTGCTGGGATCTCATCAATTCACATTTAATTTGCATATTGGAACTTAGCTATCTGTGCCTTATATAATTCATGATTATGTGTGTTTGAGTTCCATCTCCTTAACCAAGATGCCAGTTTTGTAGGACAAAAGAGTTGTCACTGTTTTGCACAGTTTTTCACAGTCTCAGTGTTCTGAATTCTTGATATTTCAGCAAGGCCATGACAACTATCTTTTGTTTATTTGTTAATACAGTAAAGGAGAGACTTTTGCCAAGCACTGAGATGAAGACAAACCAGGGGGGAAGAAGAGGAGGAGGTGCCTAAATGAAGGCTGCTAGGGTTTTTCTGGGGAGACCCATTGTACAGGAATGCCTTGCTGATGAGGAAAAGAGAGACTTTCTTGAAAATATGAATTCTGAAGTTGTTACCATTCATTGATGGATGGGGTGGAGTTTTCCCTGTCACTGCATAAGAGGCCAAGTTCTTTGAAAATGAAACTTCCATTCTAGATATTAAGAAATCATAAAACGTTTTCCCACTCCACAAGCCTCTGAAAATTACTCACCAGATAAATCACCTGACATATAGTCCCAGAATGTTCGAAATGAGAGGAGTCTTGGCTGGAGAAATTACTCACCCATCAAAAACTCAGACTGCTCTTGGGGAGACTCTGAGTTTGGTTCTAAAAACCCACAGAGTTGGCTAACAAACACTTGCAACTCCAGCTCCAGGGGACCCAACACCCTCTTCTGGTTTCTATAAGCAATGTACAAATGTTCAGAAACACCCAGAGAGACGTATAATTCAAATATATATACATACACACACACACACATATATATATACATACGTATATATGTATATATGTATACATGTATACATACGTATATATGTATATATGTATACATGTATACATACGTATACATACGTATATATGTATATATATATGTGTGTGTGTGTGTGTGTACGTGTACGTATATGTATATGTTTATATATGCATGCTGATAGGTAGTTTGGTAATGAAAATAAAAGCAACAACTACTTTTCCAAAGCCCCCTAGGTTTGATTCACAACACATTCTTGGTGGCTACTTATCATTCCAGTTCCACAGGCTCTGATATCTTTTTCAAGCTTCCCAGGCAGTGTGCACATGAGGTATATAGATATACATGCAGGCAAGACACCCATAGATAGAATTTAAAAATGAAGGATAAATACCTCAACAATATGGATGCCTAAAGAAGACTTGAACAATGGCAACACCAATAGTCATGCTAACATGAGAGAGGGGACATCAAATAGGGCCCACCAGAGACAAACAACTACAGGAAGCTAATGACTTCTGAGAAAGGAGAAATTAGCCTTTCCCAGGGATGAGCCCCCTAATGGGTTATCCAATTTCAAGTGGCCAGCCCTGAAATTATATGCATATGAGCAACACTAAATGGACTTAACAGGTTTTATATATTTATGTACTTGTGTGTGTGTCTGTGTGTGTGTGTCTGTCTGTGTGTGTGTGTGTGTGTGTGTGTGTGTGTGTTTGTGACAGTGATACAATAAGAAAGAAAAACAGGCCATGAATGGTTGTGGTAGGGGTTGAAAGGAGAAAAGAAAATGGAGAAAATGATATAATTACATTTTACTTAATTCAATTAAATTAAAATTTAAAAATAAATATATGTATACACAGACATACACACATGTATGTATGTATGTATGTATGTATGTATGTATGTATGGATGGATGGATGGATGTAAATCAGCAAACCCTCATGCATTCTCTATTACTAGGAGACTGAGATCCAATGACAGGCAGGTTTTGTACCACATAGCAGACTAGTGGTAGAGTCAACCTTCACAGGAGCCTTGCTGGTTTCTGAACCCACTGCTCTTCCACGTCAGTTCCTGGATAAGGACAGAATTCTACAGGCTAGCCAGTGGAAGCTACCTTTCCATTCAGTCTCCTTTCCTCCACACTGATTTCCCTCTCTAGCCAGACAGGACCTGATTCTATCAACCGATGTTCTATTACTGACTACTTTCTCCTGGGTGTGCCCTACTGCCCAGTCCTGAATACCTAAACAAAGGGAAACCAATAACCTGCCTTCTCCATTCCTACTCTAGGTTCTTGTACACAAGTTGGGGGAAGTTACAATCACTGCATGAAGTTCTGCTTCTCACTTCCCCTGCCCTCGGCAACAAAGCTTCCCTTTCGCTTCCTCCTATTCTGCCCATTCCGGAACCTTCAGCAGCCCTTCCAACTCCATCGTTCTCCTGGGCTGCGTGTGGCCTCTCCTCCTGCTTTCATACCCAGTGTTCTATGGGTCGACTGAGCTACTTACGTTTCTGCAGGCCCTCCATTCTTTCATTTTCCCATCTACTTCTTCCAGTTCTTGATGTATCATCTCTCTCTCTTTCTGCTCTAGAACCTATTTCCTTGTTGTTGTTGTTGTTTCTGGATTCTCTGTGGCACAAAGACATCCTTAAATCATTCTGTGCCACTGGGAGAAAGTATTGATTCTGCAGCGTCTGCTCTGTCTCTTTCCTCCAGAACTAAGCCTCTTAGCTTATTCTTCTTGTAGTTTCCGATCGGGCCCATTATGCTTACCGTTTTCCCAACAACACACTGGAAACTCATGATTCCAAGGCCGAGGAGAAAATCTGACCTATCATAATACACAATGGTATTTTAATATTTTTAAATATTGCTCTTTATGAGAAATTTTTAAATGAGCTCACAATTTGTCATGATTGTTTTTAAGTATCCAGCCCCAGGTATTGAGTACTTTCAGAGTGTTGTACAACCGTGATCATGGTTCTTTTCCAGAATGTTCTCATTTTCACAAGTAGAAACTGCATGCCTACCTTATAACAATCCCACGGTCTCTTCTGCTTCACCCCCTAGCACCTACCCTCTATTATACTGTCTCATGATATTTGACCTACCTAAGTAACTCATATAAATGAAATCCTACCATATTTGCCCTTTCATGCCAGGCTCATTTCACTTAGCAGTACATTGTGTGTGTGTGTGTGTGTGTGTGTGTGTGTGTCTGTGTGTGTGTCTGTGTGTGTGTCTGTGTCTGTGTGTGTGAATAAGAATGTTCTCATGGAGATGTGGGGTGGAACCAAAACATCCCTCTCTACCCTGCTCTTTTTATGATTCCAATGACAAGTCAAAGTTTGATTCTACAGAAGCTCAACATTGTGAATCAATGAGTTTATCAGGTTTAATTTTAAAGGGTGACAGGTTTCTGGTATGAACATCACTGCAGAGCAGTCACACTGGAAGGTCAGTCCCCAGTGTGCATAGGACACACCCTTCCTTCGGCTCTTTTCAGTCTATGTGCTTTAGCCCCTATCTACACCCCAGAGACCACAGGCAACTCGGGCAGAATTGCATACAACTGACTAAGATTAGTGACTAGATACTCAGATTAAGGGTCCAACAATCCGCCCCAACCCCTTTTCCTATGAAGGAACTTCAATCAATAAGCTATGCCCACTGCAAAGATCTCACGCAAGTAGAAACAGTTTAGCCTGCTAGTTAAATAGTTAGAACCACATTTAAATGTAGGAAACTGAATCTAGTGCTTATGTTTTGAAGGTTATCTTTCTGGTTTAATAACATTAATCATGAAGTCAAGCTTCATGGATCAGTAAGTTTTAATTAAATGATGTGGTCAGAGATAATGAAAACTGAAGCCAAAAATGAGTTTGTTCACAGGTAGAAATCTGTGAATACTGTTCTTACAACAGTAGAAGATCATTGATAATAATATCACATAGCATGACATTTGAAACATAGGAACAGAAAACCTGGGTTTTCACATATGTGAACCACTGAATAAATATTAACTTTGGTTTCAAAAATTAGTATAAGCATATAAAGTAATTGCTCCATCATTAAAGGGAAACATAAAAACTGAGTTTAGAAATTAGTTCTACATGAATTGTAGTGGCAATCTTGCAGAAACTAATAGTGGTCTCACCAGCTCCTGCCATTCGCGTGAACAGGATGAATGTTATATTAGATAGTTGGTCAGGTGAATTTCAGAAGGTTAACATTATATTTGTCTGGATGTGTCTCAGCATCAACAGTCCGCTGTACATTCCTGGTTCAGGAAAGCTTTGTTTTGGACCTTGCTGTCCATCTCCTCCTCCTTCCTCATCAGATATAACTGTATTTCCCAAGGTTGCCATTAGTGCTTTGTTATTCCTCCAGGTTTCTGGATGCCAGCCATTCACATGAGCCTCAGCTCCACCATCCGTATGAACAGCCTTGATCTAACTAAGCCCTTACCACCACAAGTCGCTTTTAGGGATCATAAGACTAGAGAAAGAAAGCAGAAAGTAAACGAAATGTTCCAGTTGACCACAAACAAGAAGTTCATGGGCTCAGCAGCAGGGAAACATCCTTGAATTGATCTAAATTTATTAAAATGGAAGCCTTTTAAAAGTGGCTTTGTACTGAACCTTCTAAAAGTATGAATTTTTTCTTCTTAATGGGTAATTCATTTTTGATTGAAAAAAAGAACATAGAATTTTCATTTTAAATGTTTACCAGAGAAGCTTTTCATTCACTGTATTACATGCTTAATACAGGTTCAAAAAGCAGATTTTAGAGCACTTATGTCCAATAAGCAAGATGCATTTTATGAATCAAAACACAACTATGCAAGATCTCAAGAGCCCCAAGTGATGGGAGGTATTAGAGTTAGAGGCATCCTTTCAACTATTCTTCTTCAAGGTAAATCTAGAGCTAGTTTGTAGAATAGAACATAAATAGAGACAAGAGAAACAGAAGTCCAAAGAGATTGTCAGAAAAGCTAACAAGCCTCTATTTTCAAGACCTTCAGGCCCACAGTGTGTAACATCTCTGTGTTCTCTATACTGCTTAGGCAACTTCTTTCTCTCTGTAGAGTGTGTCATGCTGTCCTACCTGCACTCTCTTCTTGATTTATTGCCACCTCTATATCTCTGAATCTGTTCATGAGGAATACAAGGTTCCAGCTTGCCCCAGTTTTCATCTTTCTGTTACACTTAACAGCCAAAGCTGGCAGTGTAAGTGAAGGGCCAAAAAGGGCTGTAGAAGTGGCTCAGCATGTAAAGTGCTTCCTATGAAGGTATGAGGATTTGTAAGCACTAGCTTTAAATTGCTAGAACACATCTAAACTGGACATATAGTTCACATGTATAATCCAAGCATCCCTATTGTTTAGTGGGAGGTGGAGACAGGTGAACCCCCAAAAGCTTGCATGCAAAGTAGCCTGCCATAATAGTGCTGAAAAACAATGTACTTTTTTTAATCAAACAAGGTATCAGAGAAGGACCTACATCCAAGAGTGTCCTCTGCTTTCATAATGCTTATGCACATATCCCTAAACACACACACACACACGCACTTACAAGCACACAAAAATTTAAAAATAAAATAAAAAATGGACCACAGCAGGAGTGCAGACACTGTTTAAGTATAAGGAACAAAAACTTGTGACATCCATTAAGAGATACTGAGAATGAGTACTCCCAGGGTAAGACCAAAACTATACTGCAATGTCATGGAAAGTTAGATTTTAAAATGTTAGATTAAAAAAATGCACAAACCAGTTGACTATAGAAATGAATAAAGAGATATAGGCACTTGGAGATTATGATGTCTTCATTTTGTGTACACTTCATCTTCTCTAATAGTTGTACTGCAGTATGCATTTCCCAAATGCATGATGGGAATCTTATTCTAAGTATACCCAGTCACATGAAACTGAATAATTAATTGTTTCTTGTATTAGTAAATGAAGTAATGAATGTGAATGGCTACTCTTCTATATCTCCCTCCAGATACAATATTTTTAATTATGACATAATAGGGAAGTAAAAAATGAGCAGTAAAGAAATCGAAGCAATCAAGGCAGACTGAAATTGTCTAATAGGAAACTGAGAAATAAACTCGTTTTCTATAAGTTATCAGAGGGGTTGGTTTATATAAATCATGGTTGATCTCGGCTTCCTTTAGCCTCGCCATGTGTGTGTGTGTGTGTGTGTGTGTGTGTGTGTGTGTGTGTGTGTCTGTGTCTGTGTGTGTGTCTGTGTGTGTGTCTGTGTGTGTCTGTGATGTGTCTGTGTGTGTCTGTGTGTGAAAGAGAGATCTGATTCCCCTCCCCTGTAGACTATAAAGAAAGAACAACTGAAGAAATAATAAAATGGGGGCACAGCTCAAGGAACAACATGCAAAGAGGATCAGAGGACATTGCACAAATCAGAAGACATGGCAAAGACTAAGTTCTCACAAAGGAAAAGTCATAGTTCTCATTACTGACAGAAAAATTAAAAAGAGCCTTGTTGTTATATTATAGCCAATAGGTCATCTTTAAAGCATAAATCTTGGGCTACATCTAGAGAAATTCTGAGCTGTAGAATTGAGTTGACCAAGACCTCTGAAGAAATAAAAGCAAGAGAAACTGCAATATTAGGGTTCTGTGGTCAAGAAGAGTACCACAAGTTATGAAGGCTACCTGGAAAGTCCACTTAAGAGACCAAATCCAGAGTTATTAGCCATATAGGTCCCAGGGGATGACCATTCTATTTCATTGTTGACATCTTCTGACCATCAGATGAGGGTTGGTTACACACATTGAAGAAAAGATTTACAGAAAGAAGTCAATGAGAGAACCTCAATGTTGATAAACAAACAAAGAAAAAGTATTTCTTATAAATTGATTTACATAATGATTTTTATAGGACTAACAGTGCCTGTTAAGTGGAAGTCTTAGGACATCAGGATACAGCATTCAACCAGACTGCATAGTTTACCCTCAGTAAGTAACCTTTGCTAGATCAACAGAAGAGAGAGAAGGAGAGAAATGGGAGAACTCTCTCAGGGAGTATCTTTGAACAAGTCATAATGTCTTCATTAAATTTCTTTAAAAGTGTTGAACTTAGTGAAAGGACAAACACTCACCACACACTCACAGCAGGAAGTACTGAGCTCTGAATGGGCTTCAAGTCTCTCGCTTACTTTATAAGAGGTTGTTAAAGGCATGTTGATTGCATATTAACTTGAGCAAAGTCATAAAGGACAGTTAGGAAAGTGGTTTCATCCTCATGAAAATGTCCCCAGACCCTTGTAAAACAGGAACTAGAAAAGCTCAATAGTAGATGAAGTGTCATTCTGTTTATTATTCGTCTTGTGACTCTTCAGAGAAAAGTGATGCTTGTCATTCAAACAATGCACCACTCTACACAAAGGAAGAGTTCAGAAATAAACTTTTAGCCAAGTTGGTAAAAATAAGAGAAAATTTTTTTAAAGAAGCCTGGAGGTGACAATGACCATGGGATTAAGGACAAGACTGATACAATTTGATGATGCTTTTCTCAAGATTGCCATCTTCCAGAAATTTCTAAAGTCTAAATGTTGTTTATCTTGAATAATTCTCTCGTCCTAGAGTCTAGAAGTATTTGTGCAATGTGCAACTCTGGTGGATAACTTCCAGACATCTAGCCCACAATTCAATGCTGATAGACCTAAGAAAAATGGTGCAAAAATAATCAGTGGTAACTTAGAAAACACGTCAACAGGCTTAATCTTCACCGGGTCTCAGATTAAGGAGTACAGAAACTTAATCCTGCTTATCGTCTTGGCACTCCCTGTGGATCACAACTGGATCAGTTTTGAATTGTGAGTGCTTATCTAATGTTTTAACAATATAGTTCAGTATAAGATTAACAAAACACTGATCCCTGAGTGCCTACCCTCTACCTTGCATCCCTGTATATCTAACAAAGGTGTAACAGAAAAAGGTCATCTTTAAAGCATAAATCTTAGGCTACATCTAGAGAAGTACTGAGCTGTAGAATAATGTTAACCTTGACCTCTGAAGAAAGGAAAGGAAGAGAGACTACAGGGTTAGGGTTCTGTGGTTAAGAAGAAAACAACAGGTTATGAAGGCTACCTGAGAAATGCACTTAAGAGACCCAGTCCAGAGTAATTAGCCCTGCAGTCCTCAGAGGATGGCAGAGCATTCTCTGGACTCCACATTTTCAATGGCTCTGTCTATTCCTTACCATGGGATATAATCCATGCCATATTCTCATAATTTTGCTCTGCTCCTGAGGTCTCTCATGACGACTACTTCCAAAGCACCTATTTTGAAATCTGCTGGGATCCCCAGCTTCACTGAAAGGCCTTTATTCCTGCCTTATCCTTCAGAGATTGCTTGAAAGGATCCCTGAGCCTGCATCTAGCCCAGTGCCTGGTTATATATTATGTAGTTAGATTGCCAACACTTGGCATAACATTTGTTGTGAAGCAGATGCCTAATAAATATTCGCCAAACTGAACTGAAACATGATGAGCTCTCAGTTCCCTGACACCAACACCAAGTGTGGGAGTTCCTGACCCTATTCAGTTACGGCTCCATTGCCAGGCAGAATACCATCCCACACAAGACTCTAGCATGGCTCCTAACCCACCTATACCTGTATATTTACAGGTAACACACTAGCCTGGCCAAGAATTTCCAAACTAAGACAAGCATACCTTTTACAGGTTCCTTAATATTACCAAGGAATCTATTTTTAACTTGATTTTCTCAGTCAAAACAATATGATTCTCTTAAAACCACTAAATCCCTGGTGTGTTAACATAATTAACATACATGGAGTTTATTTTCTCTTTTGGATATATATTACATCATGTACAACTTATATGTTGGTATTGACCTGCATTCTGCCATCTTCTAGAGCTATCTAATCAAACTGTAATGGATCCTTCTAGAACTTTCTGAAATTTTATCATGCATTCACCAACTTTCATCTCTTAGCATGGGATATTTAAATAAATATCCAATTGCTGAACTTCATGTCAAGTAAACGTTTTGGCAGAAAGCATGTGGGATGAAAGCAGCCACCCATTCCATGAGTAGAGTCTGTTTGGGAAGATTGGATCAGTTCATAAGTTCCTAAGTCAGAACTTACCAAATGTCTTTGTATTGAGGGGATTTATTGTGATGACTTACAGTCTGTAGGCTAAACTCCCCAACGATGGGCAGCTGTTGATGGGAAGTCCAAGAGTCTTAGTAGTTGCTCAGTCTTACAAGACTAGTTCTTTCAGCTAGTAGAAGTAGGTTCCAACAGATGTGCTGGCAAGTAACTGCAAGAAGAGTAAATCTTCCTTCTTTCAATGTCCTTATGTAGGCCTCCAGCAGAAGGTGTGGCCCAGATTAAACACTTGGATCTGGGACTTATTTTGTCCTGACTAACCTTGAGCTCAAAGATTTCCTTGCCTCAGTGTCCTGGAATTAAAGTTGTGTACTACCTTGATTGGACCTAAGCTTTTCCTGGCCACTATGCCTCAAGATCTCTATGCCAAGAACCAGGTCAGAAACTTGTGTCTTCCAGCCTCAAGGTCTGTATCACAGGTGAACCCTCCAATTCTGGATTGTGGTTCCTTCCAGATATAGTCAAGTTGACAAGTAGGAATCGCCATTACAGTTCACAATGTGAAAATGTTAAGAGGGCATTACCATTGAATGTTCACATGAGTGTGGGACTAGAGTATAACTTGTGCTTTCGTCTTCTCTGTCAAGAACAATCTTGAGCTTGGAAAGGTCAGGAGAAATAATTGTAAGACAAAACCAAAGCTCAGGGTAAGCACAGAGATTGGAAGAACGACTCAGGAAAAGAAAAACCTTTAGGTCTCACAGTCTAGAAAGAAGAAATGTAAATATTTGGGGGGTGAAAAAAGAGTTCTTTGAAACGATCTCTGAGAAGCCAGAAAATACAAAAAATAAGCCACTGTGTTTCCCATTTCCCAAAAGACCAGAGACAAATTCTTTGAATTCTAAGGCAGAAGATTTGATGTGCTTTGGGCAAGATTATCAACTGAATTTTATATCTATAAATTGACTGGTGGTCTATGAAAAGAAAGTTGTTTGTAATAAGAAATAAATCGAGGGAAGCAGAAACCGGCCTGAGTAGGACCACAGGCCTCATCCGGCCGGAACAGCGCCGGGGTAGCGGGAGCGCAGGGTTGCCTGACACCCGCCAGCTACCCACGACCCCCGCCACAGGATTTTGGGACTGCTGGTGAGTGGAACACAGCTTCTGCTCCAATCCAATTGCGCGGGACCTGAGACTGCATTAGTTAGGGAAGCAGAAACCGGCCTGAGTAGGGCCACAGGCCTCATCTGGCCGGATCAGCGCCGGGGTAGCTGGAGCGCAGGGTTGCCTGACACCCGCCAGCTACCCACGACCCCCGCCTCAGGATTTTGGGACTGCTGGTGAGTGGAACACAGCTTGTGCTCCAGTCCAATCACGCGGGACCTGAGACTGCTCTGGTTGGGGAGAGAGAAATCCGGCCTACATAGGGCCACAACCCTCTTCCAGTCAGAAAAGCACCGGGGAGGCTGGGGCGCAGGGTCGGCTGACACTCACCAGCTACCCACAACACCCTCCACAGGATCTTAAGACTTCTGGAGAGTGGAACACAGCTTCTGCTCCAATCCAATTACACGCGGGACCAGAGACTGCATTAGTTAGGGAAGCAGAAAAACGGCCTGAGTAGGACCACAGGCCTCTTCCGGCTGGACCAGCACCGGGGTACCGTCAGCTACCCACGACCCCCGCCACAGGATTTAGAGACTGCTGGTGAGTGGAACACAGCTTCTGCTCCAATCTTTAAACAGTGACAACGATAACAACTAACCCCAGAGATTACCAGATGGCGAAAGGTAAACGTAATAATCTTACTAACAGAAACCAAGACCACTCACCATCATCAGAACCCAGCACCCCCACTTCGCCCAGTCCAGGGCACCCCAACACACCGGAAAAGCTAGACACGGATTTAAAAGCATATCTCCTGATGATGATAGAGGACTTCAAGAAGGACTTTAATAACACACTTAAAGAAATACAGGAGAACACTGCTAAACAGGCAGAAGACAATAAAGAGGAAGCACAAAAATCCCTTAAGGAATGGCAGGAGAACAATGCTAAAGAGTTACAAATCCTTAAAGAAAAACAGGATAACATAATCAAACAGGTAGAAGTCCTTACAGAAAAACAGGAAAACACATCCAAACAGATGATGGAAATGAACAAAACCATACTAGACCTAAAAAGGGAAGTAGACACAATAAAGAAAACCCAAAAGGAGGCAACACTGGAGATAGAAACCCTAGGAAAGAAATCTGGAACCATAGATATGAGCATCAGCAACAGAATACAAGAGATGGAAGAGAGAATCTCAGGTGCAGAAGATTCCATAGAGAACATCGGCACAACAATCAAGGAAAATGTAAAATGCAAAAAGATCCTAACTCAAAACATCCAAGAAATACAGGACACAATGAGAAGACCAAACCTACGGATAATAGGAGTGGATGAGAAGGAAGATTTTCAACTCAAAGGACCAGCAAACATCTTCAACAAAATTATAGAAGAAAACTTCCCAAATCTAAAGAAAGAGATGCCCATGAACATACAAGAAGCCTACAGAACTCCAAATAGACTGGACCAGAAAAGAAATACCTCCCGACACATTATAATCAAAACAACAAATGCTCTAAATAAAGATAGAATACTAAAAGCAGTAAGAGAAAAAGGCCAAGTAACATATAAAGGCAAGCCTATCAGAATTACACCAGATTTTTCACCAGAGACTATGAAAGCCAGAAGATCCTGGACGGATGTTATACAGACACTAAAAGAACACAAATTCCAGCCCAGGCTACTATACCCAGCCAAACTCTCAATTAACATAGATGGAGAAACCAAAGTATTCCACGACAAAACCAAATTCACACATTATCTCTCCACGAATCCAGCCCTTCAAAGGATAATAACAGAAAAAAACCAATACAAGGACAGGAACCACACCCTAGAAACTACAAGAAGGTAATCCCTCAACAAACCTAAAAGAAGACAGCCACCAGAACAAAATGCCAACTTTAACAACAAAAATAACAGGAAACAACAATTACTTTTCCTTAATATCTCTTAATATCAATGGACTCAACTCCCCGATAAAAAGACATAGACTAACAAACTGGCTACACAAACAAGACCCAACATTTTGCTGCTTACAGGAAACTCATCTCAGAGAAAAGGATAGACACTATCTCAGAATGAAAGGCTGGAAAACAATTTTCCAAGCAAATGGCATGAAGAAACAAGCTGGAGTAGCCATTCTAATATCTGATAAGATTGACTTCCAACCCAAAGTCATTAAAAAAGACAGGGAGGGACACTTCATACTCATCAAAGGTAAAATCCTCCAAGAGGAACTATCAATCCTGAATATCTATGCTCCAAATACAAAGGCAGCCACATTCATTAAAGAAATTTTAGTAAATCTCAAAGCACACATTGCACCTCATACAATAATAGTGGGAGACTTCAACACACCACTTTCACCAATGGACAGATCATGGAAACAGAAACTAAACAGGGACACAGTGAAACTAAGAGAAATTATGAATCAAATGGATCTGGCAGATATCTACAGAACATTCTATCCTAAAACAAAAGGATATACCTTCTTCTCAGCACCTCATGGTACCTTCTCCAAAATTGACCACATAATTGGTCACAAAGCAGGCCTCAACAGATATAAAAATATTGAAATTGTCCCATGCATCCTATCAGATCACCATGGACTAAGGCTGATCTTCAATAACAGAATAAATAATAGAAAGCCAACCTTCACGTGGAAACTGAACAACACTCTTCTCAATGATACCTTGGTCAAGGAAGGAATAAAGAAAGAAATTAAGGACTTTTTAGAGTTCAATGAAAATGAAGCCACAACATACCCAAACTTATGGGACGCAATGAAAGCATTTCTAAGAGGAAAACTCATAGCTCTGAGTGCCTCCAAAAGGAAACTAGAGAGAGCACACATTAGCAGCTTGACAACACACCTAAAAGCACTAGAACAAAAGGAAGCAAATTCACCCAAGAGGAGTAGACGGCAGGAAATAATCAAACTCAGGGGTGAAATCAACCAAGTGGAAACAAGAAAAACTATTCAAAGAATCAACCAATCAAGGAGCTGGTTCTTTCAGAAAATCAACAAGATAGATAAACCCTTAGCCAGACTCACTAGAGGGCACAGGGAAAGCATCCTAATTAACAAAATCAGAAATGAAAAAGGAGACATAACAACAGATCCTGAAGACATCCAAAACACCATCAGATCCTTCTACCAAAGGCTATACTCAACAAAACTGGAGAACCTGGATGAAATGGAGAAGTTCCTAGACAGATACCAGGTACCAAAGTTGAATCAAGATCAGGTTAATGATCTAAACAGCCCTATATCCCCCAAAGAAATAGAAGCAGTCATTAATAGTCTCCCAACTAAAAAAAGCCCAGGACCAGATGGGTTTAGTGCAGAGTTCTATCAGACCTTCAAAGAAGATCTAATCCCAGTTCTTCACAAACTATTCCACAAAATAGAAACAGAAGGTACTCTACCCAACTCATTCTATGAAGCCACAATTACTCTGATACCTAAACCACAAAAAGACCCAACAAAGATAGAAAACTTCAGACCAATATCCCTTATGAATATTGATGCAAAAATCCTCAATAAAGTTCTTGCTAACCGAATCCAAGAACACATCAAAACAATCATCCATCCTGACCAAGTAGGTTTCATCCCAGGGATGCAGGGATGGTTCAATATACGGAAATCCATCAACGTAATCCAGTATATAAACAAACTCAAAGACAAAAACCACATGGTCATCTCGTTAGATGCGGAAAAAGCATTTGACAAGATCCAACACCCATTCATGATAAAAGTCTTGGAAAGATCAGGAATTCAAGGCCCATACCTAAACATGATAAAAGCAATCTACAGCAAACCAGTAGCCAACATCAAAGTAAATGGTCAGAAGCTTGAAGCAATCCCTCTAAAATCAGGGACTAGACAAGGCTGTCCACTTTCTCCATACCTATTCAACATTGTACTTGAAGTCCCAGCCAGAGCAATTCGACAACAAAAGGAGATCAAAGGGATACAAATTGGAAAAGATGAAGTCAAAATATCACTTTTTGCAGATGATATGATAGTATATATAAGTAACCCTAAAAATTCCACCAGAGAACTCCTAAGCCTGATAAACAGCTTCGGTGAAGTAGCTGGATATAAAATTAACTCAAACAAATCAATGGCCTTTCTCTACACAAAGAATAAACAGGCTGAGAAAGAAATTAGGGAAACAACACCCTTCTCAATAGTCACAAATAATATAAAATATCTTGGCGTGACTCTAACTAAGGAAGTGAAAGATCTGTATAATAAAAACTTCAAGTCCCTGAAGAAAGAAATTATAGAAGATCTCAGAAGATGGAAAGATCTCCCATGCTCATGGATTGGCAGGATCAACATTGTAAAAATGGCTATCTTGCCAAAAGCAATCTACAGATTCAATACAATCCCCATCAAAATTCCAAATCAATTCTTCAACGAATTAGAAAGTGCAATCTGCAAATTCATCTGGAATAACAAAAAACCTAGGATAGCAAAAACTCTTCTCAAGGATAAAAGAACCTCTGGTGGAATCACCATGCCGGACCTAAAGCTCTACTACAGAGCAATTGTGATAAAAACTGCATGGTACTGGTATAGTGACAGACAAATAGACCAATGGAATAGAATTGAAGACCCAGAAATGAACCCACACACCTATGGTTACTTGATCTTCGACAAGGGAGCTAAAAACATCCAGTGGAAGAAAGACAGCATTTTCAACAAATGGTGCTGGCACAACTGGTTGTTAACATGTAGAAGAATGCGAATTGATCCATTCCTATCTCCTTGTACTAAGGTCAAGTCTAAGTGGATCAAGGAACTTCACATAAAACCAGAGACACTGAAACTTATAGAGGAGAAAGTGGGGAAAAGCCTTGAAGATATGGGCACAGGGGAAAAATTCCTGAATAGAACAGTAATGGCTTGTGCTGTAAGATCGAGAATTGACAAGTGGGACCTCATGAAACTACAAAGCTTCTGCAAGGCTAAAGACACCATCAATAAGACAAAAAAAACACCAACAGATTGGGAAAGGATCTTCACCTATCCTAAATCAGATAAGGGACTAATATCCAATATATATAAAGAACTCAAGAAGGTGGACTCCAGAAAGTCAAATAACCCCATTAAAAAATGGGGCTCAGAACTGAACAAAGAATTCTCACCTGAGGAATACCGAATGGCAGAGAAACACCTGAAAAAATGTTCAACATCCTTAATCATCAGGGAAATGCAAATCAAAACAACCCTGAGATTCCACCTCACACCAGTCAGAATGGCTAAGATCAAAAATTCAGGTGACAGCAGATGCTGGCGAGGATGTGGAGAAAGAGGAACACTCCTCCATTGTTGGTGGGATTGCAAGCTTGTACAACCACTCTGGAAATCAGTCTGGCGGTTCCTCAGAAAATTGGACATAGTACTACCGGAGGATCCAGCAATACCTCTCCTGGGCATATATCCAGAAGATGTCCCAACCGGTAAAAAGGACACATGCTCCACTATGTTCATAGCAGCCCTATTTATAATAGCCAGAAGCTGGAAAGAACCCAGATGTCCCTCAACAGAGGAATGGATACAGAAATTATGGTACATTTACACAATGGAGTACTACTCAGCTATTAAAAAGAATGAATTTATGAAATTCCTAGCCAAATGGATGGACCTGGAGGGCAGCATCTTGAGTGAAGTAACACAATCACAAAAGAACTCACACAATATGTATTCATTGATAAGTGGATATTAGCCCAAAACTTAGGATACCCAAGATATAAGATACAATTTGATAAACGCATGAAACTCAAGAAGAATGAAGACCAAAGTGTGGACACTGTGCACCTTCTTAGAATTGGGAACAAAACACCCAGGGAAGGAGTTACAGAGACAAAGTTCGTAGCTGTGATGAAAGGATGGACCATTTAGAGACTGCTGTATCCAGGGATCCGTCCCATAATCAGCTTCTAAACGCTGACACCATTCAATACACTAGCAAGATTTTGCTGAAAGGACCCAAATATAGCTGTCTCTTGTGAGACGATGCCGGGGCCTAGCAAACACAGGAGTGGATGTTCACAGTCAGCTATTGGATGTATCACAGGGCTCCCAATGGAGAAGCTAGAGAAAGTACCCAAGGAGCTAAAGGGATCTGCAACCCTATTGTTGGAACAACATGATGTACTAACCAGAACCCCGGAGCTCTTGTCTCTAGCTGCATATGTATCGAAAGATGGCCTAGTCGGCCATCATTGGAAAGAGAGGCCCATTGGACTTGCAAACTTTATATGCCCCAATATAGGGGAATGCCAGGGCCAAAAGAATGGGAATGGGTGGGTAGGGAAGTGGGGGGCGCTATGGGGGACTTTAGGGATAGCATTGGAAATGTAATTGAGGAAAATATGCAATAAAAATATTAAAAATCAAAAAAAAAGAAATAAATCACCGTTAATACAAATGAGTTTGAAGTTTCTATTAATAAGTCAGCAAGAAAGAATATTTTGAAATGCAGCATTTGATGGATACAGAAAATGTTAAACAGATTTACAGTGCTTTGTTCTGTATTGGTAGAAGAATACTAAATTGAATTCTGGAGTTAGATATGTATAAAATAGCTGAACATTTGTGATGAAGAAGCAGTAGTGACCTAAAGGTAGTTCCGAGGGTGTCCACCTCATCCCACCAAGCACTGTGACCTTGTCAGGATTCTCAACAGACAGCACTGGCAATGACTGACAGAGAACCTTCACGGTAGAAACAGGGCTTGAGAGACTTCAACTTGGCTTCAGAAATGAGTCAAGTGAGACAAAAACAATACTTAGGAGAACTAAAAGAATCTTTTATCTTGGGCTAAGAGGACCAGAACATTATTGTGGAAAAGGGAAAATACATAAAAGATTACAGAGTAAGTCACAAAAAAAACTGGATTCTGGTGAAAACAGTTGTGGATTTTTTTTCTTAAGGTTCACATCACAAAGCACCAAAAAAATAGGTAGCTGAAATTTAAAAAACAGAAATTTATTATCTCGTAGTCCTGGTAAATGTTTAAAATCAAGGTATGAGACACAGGCTGTGGTATGTGCTGAGTCTTCCAAGGTGCATTTAGCTTCTGCTATTTGCTAACATTTGCTAGCATTCCCTGACTACCAGATGACTCAATCCAGTCATATGCTCAACTTCTCCCTGTGCATGTCTATCCATGTGTCTTAATTTCCTCTTTTCATAAGGATAGCAGACATATTGGATTAAGGCCTGGTTACCTTTATAAAGAAACAATTTCTGAGTCATTTTGTGTTTTGAGGTTCTGGGGGTTCGAACTTCAACATTGTTTAGGCAGGACACAATATAACTCATAATAAACAACTTACTGTGGATTAACAGTCAGATGCCTAGCAGGGTGGCCAAGAATGCATAGAGATGGAATATGGAGACAGTTGTGCCTCTCTGGACAGAACATGCTTGAGGGGCTACAGCTATGTCTGGGCTCACTCGGGGGTGGGGGTGGAGGTGGGGGAATCAGAATGAGGAGGGAATGCAAAACCAGGTTCTTAGAGCATGGTTTGAAGGAAATGGGGCTGTGTAGCCTGAGGAAGGATAGACATGTGGATAATGAAAGCCGTCTTGAGTATATGACCAGCTGGCTGAAAGCAGAACTTGACTTGTTTTTCATGATCCTGGGGTTGGAACGATATGATTGAGAGAGATTGATTCAACTAGCACAAAGACAATTCTAAAAGTTAATGAGTCCGGAAGCAGCTGAAATTTCATGGGCAATACTGAAATCTCTGCCTTTGCATGTCTTCAAGCACAGACTTGACAGAGACAGGCAATCAAACCAAAGCTGTCTTAAATCAAGAGCCGTCTGGCTGTAATGCTCACGAATTTTATGCAGGAAGCACTCTTTAAAGTGAAGAATATTAATGTTCAGCCACAGTAATCTATAATATCTTACAAGGCAGTAAAATGTGCTAGCCAAAGCCAGGCGGTGGTGGCACACATCTTTAATCCCAGCACTCGGGAGGCAGAGGCAGGTGGATTTCTGAGTTCGAGGTTAGCCTGGTCTACAGAGTGAGTTCCAGGACAGTCAGGGCTACACAGAGAAACCCTGTGTCAAAAAACCAAAAATAAAAAATAAAAAAAAAAAATGTGCTAGCCAAAATGTAGGATTGTTTTCTATTACATATAATATGGCAGACAGTACATTAAGGGGAAAATACTTTAATCCTACAAGAAAATATTAAGTGTTCTAAATAAAGATAATATGAATACAGAAAAGCCACAAGATCAAATAAAGGGAAGGGAAACCATATCCAGTCACAGAATTGTAAAGTAAAGTAGCATTTTAACTTTTAAAAAGGACATATGACATCTAGACTAGACTAGAAATGGACTATTTAATACAGACCAAATATCTTCCCCCAATACCCAAGAGCATAAAAGAAACAGGAAGGGCAGATGCTAATCTGAAGAAAACTGATTTCTCTGAAGGAGGTTTGGAGGGACAGAGAGCCAGCAAGGACGAGCCGCTGGAAAGGGCACAGGCTTGAGAGTAAGGCAGAGAACAGCTGGGTTTGGCTCTGCTACCAACCAGCTGCACGTATTTTACAAAACACACTCCCATTCCTCTATTTGCTCTGTTATTTAGGAGAAGGGAAAAGGAACCAGATGATGTTTTAACAATTTCACACAACTGTGTCACCATGATGCTGATGTCTATCACAGATAGAGAATGGAGACACACTTCAACAACCCAAAAACATAGGGAAAGCTCAACTTCAAAAACCCAAAGCAAGAATCAGAGTAACTGCTTGAAAACTAAAGCACATTTGGGTACAGAAGGTGTGTTTATACTTCCAGGGCTCCTATGTCAAGATGGGAGAAGGAGGCAAAAGACAGCTTGGAAGCTCACAGAACAGCTAGTCGGGCCAAATACAGCAGTGATCCACAACAGCAAAGAGGTCCTATGGAAGGAAGGTAGTGGAAGGTATAACTAAGATTGTCCTCTGACCCACACTTCACACATATACACGTACACACATACACACACACTCACACACCTATACAGACACATTATTCACACAAAGATAAAAAGTTGTTAATCAATTAACATATTTCTTATTACAACATCAAATGCTAAAGTAAGAGGTATCTTGTAAACAATGATTAATAAAGATTATTGTAAAGCTATTCATACTCAATATGAGATTTGAAATGATCTGAGGTATAATATCCTAAACCTACACTTACGTTTCACTTCCAATCAATTCTAAATATGTCACCACCTAGGAGGTGTGGCTTAGAGTTAAAGTCCTAAGTCCTTCTTCTACATTAAGACTTTTTTAAAAAGTCTACCATATTGAATTTGACACAGATTTAGCAATTTGTATAAATTCTACCAAGTGACTTTTTCGATCTAAAGAGGAGACAAATCTAAAGAAATGACTAACATTTCTGTCTAATACAGAATAATGTTGCAGTAAAACAAGAAGATTCAACACATCGGAAAAACTTAAATAACTGGTGATGCTCAGACAGACTGAAAAGATGTGGGAGTTTTTTCAACACAACAAATGGAGAAGTCTTTCCAGCACTGTGATCAGCACTGTGATCAGCAGGTGTGTAAGGAACGGAGGGAGAGACTTGAGGACTTACAGCTGCTTGGATATTTCTGAAACAGAAGTGCTAAGATCAGACCACAGCAAGATGTGTGATCAATGGAGATGTTTCCCAAAGGACTTCAGGTCACTGAAACAACAAAGGCCTTGCTTTCCTCTCCTTTTTAAAATAATTTGAGAATTCATATGTGAAAACTGTGTTTACATAATTTCTCCCTGCCCTCTCCTCTTCCCCTTCCTCCGACCTCTTTCCACCACTCCACCCCATTCCTTGTCATATTCCAGACCTCTTTTTCTTTAATTATTACATATTATATTCATGTAAATATATAAATACAACCCGCTAAGTCCATTTAGAGTTGTTCCTATGAATGTGTGTTTGGACTAACCTCTTGGTGTTAGATGATCAGGTAAGAGGATTATCCCGGGGGAAGACTGATGCTCCCTGCCTTGGCAGTGTTTAGTTGCCTTGTGAGACAGCCCTCGTACACTCTAGCATGTCAGCTGGTATCAGTCTTGCTCAGGTCTTTTTAGGCAGACATATTGTTGGGATGTTATGGTATGGTGTCCCTGTCTTATGTGGAGGACCCAATCTCACAGCACCCATCTTGACCTTTAGATCTAACATCTTCCTGCCTTCTCTTCTGATATATTCCTTGAGCCTTATGTATAGGGGGTTCCTGTTTATGAAAGGAGCTATATTTTTTGCTCACAGTAAAATCACAGCACAACATAATCTTCTAAGTAATTATGGATTCCTGAATTCCTGACTTAAAGTACTGTAAAAATAGCATCCAATCAGAGATGATTAATAAAATACTTTATCAATGGAAAGTAACTATAAATGTCACACCTAAAGGGGCAAAGTTCACAGAATGAGACTGCAAAAGACCCACACAATATCAAAGTCCAGCACTGTCAGACAGACTTATGAGGCGTCTAGGGTGTGCTTTTATCCCCTGCCCCAACCTTCAAACTGTGTGTGCACAGGTGATGCTAGCTTTGCCTTCACTGGTGCAAGCTGGCCATCTACCTCTTAGTCTGCATTTGATTTGGATTAAGAATGGAGGGAACGGGCAGCACTTACATTTCAAAAAAGTCTGAGGATGGAAGATCAAATTTGCATTCTCCCTCAGCAATATAAAGCCAGACTTTGGAAAGCCGTGAAATCCAACACTGGTTTTTAACTGATATTTAAACATCTTGTAGTTGAGAAGGCAACAGGGTTCCTGTGTGTGTGTCAGCATCCCCAATGAGAAAAGCAGACAGTGTGGAGAGTATTTCCAAAAGTCACACATTGGCAGACTTACTGAGGCTAACACATTTGAGTAGCACTAGCCAATCCAAGGCTGTCTTGCATAATTAATAGATTTGGTAGCCTTGAAAAAGAACTTTTTCCATGAAGAGCTTGCTTTGAAAGCAAACTTCTCTTGCCAGGTCTCCTGGGAGATTGATTTTTTTCCAGCTCACACTATCACTATCTCTGACTCATCCTGAAATTGAAGGAAAAGCATTCCTATAAATTTGAGTAGACATGTGGGGATCATGATGGAAATATCTAGGTGTCTCCAAATGTTGCCACTTAATAAAGCACCCCATAGCCTTGCTAAAGCTCATGTTCAATGACCCCAACTCTGGGCTACACTCTGAAGTGGAGAAACAGGTACCAACCCATGGTCATCATGGTACCAACCCATGGTCATCATGGTACCAACCCATGGTCATCAGAGAGAACACTTCATAGGACCCAGGGAGGCCACACACAGTCATTCTAGGAAGTAATGATTTACTCTTAGAAGAGGAAATGTAGAAAATTCTCTGAGCAGTGGAGAGAGGGGTCAGGCATGAGAAGAGGGAGAATTGTACAGACACTTGAAGACATGACGAGAAAATGCCAAACAAGCTTGGGTGGCCCTTGAAAGCCCCAAAGTCACTCAGTTAACTGATGATAAAAACCAAATATGATCCAGAAGAATGGGATTTCTTTTGGCTCACACTCTTGGATGAAGGCATTTGGGAAAAACAAACTGATATTCTGACTGTGCTGAGATAAAATACGGCACTCCTGTTGGCCATCGTATTCTTTCAAGTTCACTTTAACTCAGTGTTAGCACCTTGGTATTAAGTAGCTAAAAGTGTGGCTGGGTGGAAAGGTGGAAACCATTTTCGTTTCGTGTGTAAAATGCAGCTCACATTTCTAGTCAGGAATTTCATGTCCTACCACTGAGATATAAATTCTTGGGATCCTGGCTCGGGCTGTTGGTGACCTCGTCTGAGGCTGCTCTGTTTAGCGTCTAACAGGTGAGGTTGACAGAAGACTGACCAGGGAAGCAGCCCACCTTCATACTGCGCACACATCTCTGCCTCAGAAAACTCTGTTAGCAGGAATGAAGCAGCTTTGGCACAAAAAGTAAGTTATACTGAAGAAAAACGTAAATGGTTTCTCGTGTGGGGGCTGAGATTTTCAGACCTTTTTCTGTTTTTTTTTTTTTTTCTTTTTTGGCTGCAAAAACATTTTACTGTTCTATAAACAGTCTCCTATGGCCCTAGTTTTATTTTAATTACATGTATCCATCTTTATTTTTCTCCTACTAAACCTGGGGAAGTAAAGTATTACACATCTGAAAGAAACCGCATATGGAAAGAACCACATTCTTGGATGGAAACACCCTGGACTAGCATGGCCATTTCTTTGGAGGATGCTCACAGCTTCCACATCCATGGCTCTATGTTACTAGACATCTTTGAGAGGACTAGGAACTGAGTCTGTCTTTCTTCTACAGGATGCCATAGGCCTTTAATCTATTTACTGCCTGGGGGCCAGGCAAGTGCCAGGAAAGTGTTCTTAGAGGTCTGGTATACCTCCTTCTATAATGTATAGGACCTGGTGTTAAATTTTCAAGTCATAAGAAGATTCATACTAGAAGTGAAGATTCCAACTATGGAATGAAAGGCACTTTACAGCTCAGTTTGATTTCATACAGGAAATTTTATATGCATATTTTATAATGGAATTTATCCCAATTATTTTTTTATTTCTCAAAGGCAACTACTATTAAAAAGCACATTTTTTTTTTATGAGCAGGTGCTCACGGCATGATGCTGAATGGAGTAGTAATTCTATAAACACTTCCTGGGGCAAAAATCTCTATAGAATGAATCATAGAAGACTATAGCAACTCCAAAGTAACAAGAATTCCCACATGAAACACGGAACCAGTGCCCTGGGATGCGGCGAAGTGTCGCACTCCCAAGTGGCCTAGAGAGAATGAACAACTTCAAGCTGTGACACTGGTGCCCTCCTGGAGAACAGCCACTTCTAAGTGATAGCCACGGCCCTCCCGCAGGAGACAGGCTGTGTCTCCCAGACCACCACAATTACGACTGGCCTAACCTGGCCTCTGCCCACAGTGTGTGTCAAGAAGCCACTGCCCACTTAGAGCACTCTCTTGTTTAGAGTCCCACGAAGCTGTTCAATACCACAGATGTGAAGTTTGAGAAAATGTACTAGAAAAAAAGGCAGCATGATTCAGAAATAGTAAAACAACGAAGGGCAATATTTTTCAGGTTCTACATATGTGGCCATCCCACGGAATCAAAACTGTCCTATTTAAAAATCAAAGAGTTTCTAATCCTTATTTGTTTGGTGAAGGGAAGTCCAAAGTAGTGTGATGCTTGCTGTCTTTTCTCAATTTCCTTTTGTTTATTTTTGGTTTGGTTTGGTTTTTTTCTCAATTTCGAAGCATAACTTTACCATTATGAATATATTAGCATCATTTTCTCCTGCTAACATGATCTGTAGAGGAATTTTAATCCAGAAAAATGGCTGCTATGGGGAGGGATTACATCTAAAACTATGACCTGGCCAGAATGCAGACACTCTGGATAACAAACGGTATGACCTGACTAGAATATAGTCATGCTCTTAGTGCATACCTTTAATTACGAACCATATAGGTAAGGTAAGCTTGTAGAAATAAGCATCCATGTTTGAAAGTGATGTGTAATTGAGGAGCAGACAAATTGACAAATCAAAGAAAGATTTGACAGAATGAGTCAAGAGACCGAATATGCCTAACTCTCACAAAAAGAGCATAGAAAAGAGGGGCAGTTTGATGGAGCAGACAGAAAGAAAGGAGGCAGTTATACTGGAACAGCTTCATAGAGAAAGGTTGAAGGTGAAAACAGAATAAGCCAGAGAATGAGAAGGATCCAGATTAGAACAGTTTGACAAAATTAGTATGAAGCCAAGCAGAACAATTCAGGCAGATACCAAGAGAAGCCAGATTGAATCAGCCAGCTTGACATGGTGTTTGAGCCTGAATGACTGAGTTGAATAAACCAGCCAGAGATCAGAATGGGATAGAAAGGGAAAGCTTATTCAGCAGTAAGCCTCCAAGATGACAATTTCATCTGGTGAATAAACATATTGTTTTGTAATGATCTGCTGTCATGTGGATAGATTTCTGTAACTTAACCTCACTTCTAATGGAAAGGATGATGGCCCAAGGGGCTTCATGATCCCTTTATTTTGGCACATACTATGGAAACTCAGGCAGCTCTGTTGACAAAGCTACTCTGACCCCTTGTCTGGCTTTCTCTATGCCTGGACTCTGTCTTTCCTGGACCATCTGTCTCCTCTGAAGCCCCCATCACCCAGAAACAGAATTTTTTTAGATAGATGCTATTTTTTTTTAATTTTCATTTTGACATGAATCACTCTTTGGCTGTGTTTCCTCTTATACTTGTGTGTGTGTGTGTGTGTGTGTGTGTGTGTGTGTGTGTGTGTGCGCGTGCATGCGTGTGTGTGTGTGTGTGTGTGTGTGTGTGTGTGTTGTTAAGACCAGTAGTCATGCTCTTCCGGCCGGACCAGCACCGGGGTAGCTAGAGCACAGGGTCGGCTGACACCCGCCAGCTACCCACTACCCCCGCCACAGGATTTTGAGACTGCTGGTGAGTGGAACACAGCTTCTGCTCCAGTCCAATCGCGCGGAACCTGAGACTGCTTTGGTTGGGGAGGCAGAAATCCGGCCTGAGTAGGGCCACAAGCCTCTCCGGTCAGAAAAGCACGGGGGTAGCTAGGGCGCAGGGTCGACTGACACTCGCCAGCTACCCACAACACCCGCCACAGGATCTTAAGACTTCTGGTGAGTGGAACACAGCCTCTGCTCCAATCCAATTGCTCGGGGTACCTGAGACTGCATTAGTTAGGGAAGCAGAAAACCGGCCTGAGTAGGACCACAGGCCTCTTCCGGATGGACCAGCACCTGGATAGCTAGAGCCCAGGGTCGGCTGACACCCGCCAGCTACCCACGACACCCGCCACAGGATTTTGAGACTGCTGGTGAGTGGAACACAGCTTCTGCTCCAATCTTTAAACAGTGACAATGACAACAACTAACCCCAGAGATTACCAGATGGCGAAAGGTAAATGTAATAATCTTACTAACAGAAACCAAGACCACTCACCATCATCAGAACCCAGCACTCCCACTTCGCCCAGTCCAGGGCACCCCAACACACCGGAAAAGCTAGACACGGATCTAAAAGCATATCTCCTGATGATGGTAGAGGACTTCAAGAAGGACTTTAATAACACACTTAAAGAAATACAAAGGAACACGGGTAAACAGGTAGAAGACAGTAAAGAGGAAGCACAAAAATCCCTTAAAGAATTACAGGAGAACACTGCTAAAGAGTTACAAATCCTTAAAGAAAAACAGGATAACCTAATCAAACAGGTAGAAGTCCTTAATGAAAAACAGGAAAACACATCCAAACAGATGATGGAAATGAACAAAACCATACTAGACCTAAAAAGGGAAGTAGACACAATAAAGAAAACCCAAAATGAGGCAACACTGGAGATAGAAACCCTAGGAAAGAAATCTGGAACCATAGATACGAGCATCAGCAACAGAATACAAGAGATGGAAGAGAGAATCTCAGGTGCAGAAGATTCCATAGAGAACATCGGCACAACAATCAAGGAAAATGTAAAATGCAAAAAGATCCTAACTCAAAACATCCAAGAAATACAGGACACAATGAGAAGACCAAACCTACGGATAATAGGAGTGGATGAGAATGAAGATTTTCAACTCAAAGGACCAGCAAACATCTTCAACAAAATTATAGAAGAAAACTTCCCAAATCTAAAGAAAGAGATGCCCATGAACATACAAGAAGCCTACAGAACTCCAAATAGACTGGACCAGAAAAGAAATACCTCCCGACACATAATAATCAGAACAACAAATGCTCTAAATAAAGATAGAATACTAAAAGCAGTAAGAGAAAAAGGCCAAGTAACATATAAAGGCAAGCCTATCAGAATTACACCAGATTTCTCACCAGAGACTATGAAAGACAGAAGATCCTGGACGGATGATATACAGACACTAAAAGAACACAAATTCCAGCCCAGGCTACTATACCCAGCCAAACTCTCAATTAACATAGATGGAGAAACCAAAGTATTCCACAACAAAACCAAATTCACACATTATCTCTCCACGAATCCAGCCCTTCAAAGGATAATAACAGAAAAAAACCAATACAAGGACAGGAACCACGCCCTAGAAACAACAAGAAGGTAATCCCTCAACAAACCTAAAAGAAGACAGCCACAAGAACAGAATGCCAACTTTAACAACAAAAATAACAGGAAACAACAATTACTTTTCCTTAATATCTCTTAATATCAATGGACTCAACTCCCCGATAAAAAGACATAGACTAACAAACTGGCTACACAAACAAGACCCAACATTTTGCTGCTTACAGGAAACTCATCTCAGAGAAAAAGATAGACACTACCTCAGAATGAAAGGCTGGAAAACAATTTTCCAAGCAAATGGTTATGAAGAAACAAGCTGGAGTAGCCATTCTAATATCTGATAAGATTGACTTCCAACCCAAAGTCATTAAAAAAGACAGGGAGGGATACTTCATACTCATCAAAGGTAAAATCCTCCAAGAGGAACTATCAATCCTGAATATCTATGCTCCAAATACAAAGGCAGCCACATTCATTAAAGAAACTTTAGTAAATCTCAAAGCACACATTGCACCTCATACAATAATAGTGGGAGACTTCAACACACCACTTTCACCAATGGACAGATCATGGAAACAGAAACTAAACAGGGACACAGAGAAACTAAGAGAAATTATGAATCAAATGGATCTGGCAGATATCTACAGAACATTCTATAGTAAAACAAAAGGATATACCTTCTTCTCAGCACCTCATGGTACCTTCTCCAAAATTGACCACATAATTGGTCACAAAACAGGCCTCAACAGATACAAAAATATTGAAATTGTCCCATGCATCCTATCAGATCACCATGGACTAAGGCGGATCTTCAATAACAAAATAAATAATAGAAAGCCAACCTTCACGTGGAAACTGAACAACACTCTTCTCAATGATACCTTGGTCAAGGAAGGAATAAAGAAAGAAATTAAGGACTTTTTAGAGTTCAATGAAAATGAAGCCACAACATACCCAAACTTATGGGACGCAATGAAAGCATTTCTAAGAGGAAAACTCATAGCTCTGAGTGCCTCCAAAAGGAAACTAGAGAGAGCACACATTAGCAGCTTGACAACATACCTAAAAGCACTAGAACAAAAGGAAGCAAATTCACCCAAGAGGAGTAGACGGCAGGAAATAATCAAACTCAGGGGTGAAATCAACCAAGTGGAAACAAGAAGAACTATTCAAAGAATCAACCAATCAAGGAGCTGGTTCTTTGAGAAAATCAACAAGATAGATAAACCCTTAGCCAGACTCACTAGAGGGCACAGGGAAAGCATCCTAATTAACAAAATCAGAAATGAAAAAGGAGACATAACAACAGATCCTGAAGACATCCAAAACACCATCAGATCCTTCTACCAAAGGCTATACTCAACAAAACTGGAGAACCTGGATGAAATGGAAAAGTTCCTAGACAGATACCAGGTACCAAAGTTGAATCAAGATCAGGTTAATGATCTAAACAGCCCTATATCCCCCAAAGAAATAGAAGCAGTCATTAATAGTCTCCCAACTAAAAAAAGCCCAGGACCAGATGGGTTTAGTGCAGAGTTCTATCAGACCTTCAAAGAAGATCTAATCCCAGTTCTTCACAAACTATTCCACAAAATAGAAACAGAAGGTACTCTACCCAACTCATTCTATGAAGCCACAATTACTCTGATACCTAAACCACAAAAAGACCCAACAAAGATAGAAAACTTCAGACCAATATCCCTTATGAATATTGATGCAAAAATCCTCAATAAAGTTCTTGCTAACCAAATCCAAGAACACATCAAAACAATCATCCATCCTGACCAAGTAGGTTTCATCCCAAGGATGCAGGGATGGTTCAATATACGGAAATCCATCAACATAATCCAGTATATAAACAAACTCAAAGACAAAAACCACATGGTCATCTCGTTAGATGAGGAAAAAGCATTTGACAAGATCCAACACCCATTCATGATAAAAGTCTTGGAAAGATCAGGAATTCAAGGCCCATACCTAAACATGATAAAAGCAATCTACAGCAAACCAGTAGCCAACATCAAAGTAAATGGTGAGAAGCTTGAAGCAATCCCTCTAAAATCAGGGACTAGACAAGGCTGTCCACTTTCTCCATACCTATTCAACATTGTACTTGAAGTCCTAGCCAGAGCAATTCCACAACAAAAGGAGATCAAAGGTATACAAATTGGAAAAGATGAAGTGAAAATATCACTCTTTGCAGATGATATGATAGTATATATAAGTGACCCTAAAAATTCCACCAGAGAACTCCTAAGCCTGATAAACAGCTTCGGTGAAGTAGCTGGATATAAAATTAACTCAAACAAATCAATGGCCTTTCTCTACACAAAGAATAAACAGGCTGAGAAAGAAATTAGGGAAACAACACCCTTCTCAATAGTCACAAATAATATAAAATATCTTGGCGTGACTCTAACTAAGGAAGTGAAAGATCTGTATAATAAAAACTTCAAGTCTCTGAAGAAAGAAATTATAGAAGATCTCAGAAGATGGAAAGATCTCCCATGCTCATGGATTGGCAGGATCAACATTGTAAAAATGGCTATCTTGCCAAAAGCAATCTACAAATTCAATGCAATCCCCATCAAAATTCCAACTCAATTCTTCAACGAATTAGAAAGTGCAATCTGCAAATTCATCTGGAATAACAAAACCCTAGGATAGCAAAAACTCTTCTCAAGGATAAAAGAACCTCTGGTGGAATCACCATGCCGGACCTAAAGCTCTACTACAGAGCAATTGTGATAAAAAAAACTGCATGGTACTGGTATAGTGACAGACAAATAGACCAATGGAATAGAATTGAAGACCCAGAAATGAACCCACACACCTACGGTCACTTGATCTTTGACAAGGGAGCTAAAAACATCCAGTGGAAGAAAGACAGCATTTTCAACAAATGGTGCTGGCACAACTGGTTGTTAACATGTAGAAGAATGCGAATTCGATCCATTCCTATCTCCTTGTACTAAGGTCAAGTCTAAGAGGATCAAGGAACTTCACATAAAACCAGAGACACTGAAACTTATAGAGGAGAAAGTGGGGAAAAGCCTTGAAGATATGGGCACAGGGGAAAAATTCCTGAATAGAACAGTAATGGCTTGAGCTGTAAGATTGAGAATTGACGCAGACATCCGGCACCCTCCCAGTCGGAGGACAGTGACCTGCCCTGCAGGGAGCGCCATCTTGGCTCCGGGACTCCGCCGAGCTTAGTCTCTACAGGTCAGAGTGGGGACCACGGGGGCAGACGGCTTCTGGGACAGGCAGGAGCCACAGAGCCGCTGAGGCAGCACCCTTTTGGGGCCGCAGACTTCCGGCACCCTCCCAGCCGGAGGACAGAGACCTGCCCTGCAGAGAGTGCCATCTTGGCTCCGGGACTCCGCCGAACTTAGTCTACAGGTTAGAGTGAGGACCACAGAGGCAGACAGCTTCTGGGACAGGCGGGAGCCACAGAGCCGCTGAGGCAGCACCCTTTTGGGGCCGCAGACATCCGGCACCCTCCCAGTCGGAGGACAGTGACCTGCCCTGCAGGGAACGCCATCTTGGCTCCGGGACTCCGCCGAGCTTAGTCTCTTCAGGTCAGAGTGGGGACCACGGGGGCAGACGGCTTCTGGGACAGGCGGGAGCCACAGAGCTGCTGAGGCAGCACCATTTAGGGGCCGCAGACATCCGGCACCCTCCCAGTCGGAGGACAGTGACCTGCCCTGCAGGGAGCGCCATCTTGGCTCCGGGACTCCGCCGAACTTAGTCTGTACAGGTCAGAGTGAGGACCACAGAGGCAGACAGCTTCTGGGACAGGCGGGAGCCACAGAACCGCTGAGGCAGCACCCTTTTGGGGCCGCAGACATCCGACACCCTCCCAGCCGGAGAACAGTGACCTGCCCTGCAGGGAGCGCCATCTTGGCTCCGGGACTCCGCCGAACTTAGTCTGTACAGGTCTGCTGACAGAGGATACTCAGAATCCCCAGAAGAACAACCTCTGAACAGAGACAACTATAACAACTCCAGAGATTACCAGATGGCGAGAGGTAAAGGTAAGAATCTTACTAACAGAAACCAAGACCACTCACCATCATCAGGACCCAGCACTCCCACTTCGCCCAGTCCAGGGCACCCCAACACACCTGAAAAACTAGACCTGGATTTAAAAGCATATCTCATGATGATGGTAGAGGACATCAAGAAGGACTTTAAAGAACTACAGGAGAACATGGCTAAAGAGTTACAAGTCCTTAAAGAAAAACAGGAAAACACAACCAAACTGGTAGAAGTCCTTAAAGAGAAACAGGAAAACACATCCAATCAGATGATGGAAATGAACAAAACCATACTAGACCTAAAAAGGGAAGTAGACACAATAAAGAAAACCCAAAATGAGGCAACACTGGAGATAGAAACCCTAGGAAAGAAATCTGGAACCATAGATGCAAGCATCAGCAACAGAATACAAGAGATGGAAGAGAGAATCTCAGGTGCAGAAGATTCCATAGAGAACATGGGCACAACAATCAAGGAAAATGGAAAATGCAAAAAGATCCTAACTCAAAACATCCAGGAAATACAGGACACAATGAGAAGACCAAACCTACGGATAATAGGAGTGGATGAGAATGAAGATTTTCAACTCAAAGGACCAGCAAACATCTTCAACAAAATTATAGAAGAAAACTTCCCAAATCTAAAGAAAGAGATGCCCATGAACATACAAGAAGCCTACAGAACTCCAAATAGGCTGGACCAGAAAAGAAATACCTCCCGACACATAATAATCAGAACAACAAATGCTCTAAATAAAGATAGAATACTAAAAGCAGTAAGAGAAAAAGGCCAAGTAACATATAAAGGCAAGCCTATCAGAATTACACCAGATTTTTCACCAGAGACTATGAAAGCTAGAAGATCCTGGACAGATGTTATACAGACACTAAAAGAACACAAATTCCAGCCCAAGCTACTATACCCAGCCAAACTCTCAATTAACATAGATGGAGAAACCAAAGTATTCCACGACAAAGCCAAATTCACACATTATCTCTCCACGAATCCAGCCCTTCAAAGGATAATAACAGAAAAAAAACAATACAAGGACAGGAACCACGCCCTAGAAACAACAAGAAGGTAATCCCTCAACAAACCTAAAAGAAGACAGCCACAAGAACAGAATGCCAACTTTAACAACAAAAATAACAGGAAACAACAATTACTTTTCCTTAATATCTCTTAATATCAATGGACTCAACTCCCCGATAAAAAGACATAGACTAACAAACTGGCTACACAAACAAGACCCAACATTTTGCTGCTTACAAGAAACTCATCTCAGAGAAAAAGATAGACACTACCTCAGAATGAAAGGCTGGAAAACAATTTTCCAAGCAAATGGTCTGAAGAAACAAGCTGGAGTAGCCATTCTAATATCAGATAAGATTGACTTCCAACCCAAAGTCATCAAAAAAGACAGGGAGGGGCACTTCATACTCATCAAAGGTAAAATCCTCCAAGAGGAACTATCAATCCTGAATATCTATGCTCCAAATACAAAGGCAGCCTCATTCATTAAAGAAACTTTAGTAAATCTCAAAGCACACATTGCACCTCATACAATAATAGTGGGAGACTTCAACACACTACTTTCACCAATGGACAGATCATGGAAACAGAAACTAAACAGGGACACATTGAAACTAACAGAAGTTATGGATCAAATGGATCTGGCAGATATCTACAGAACATTTTACCCTAAAACAAAAGGATACACCTTCTTCTCAGCACCTCATGGTACCTTCTCCAAAATTGACCACGTAATTGGGCACAAAACAGGACTCAACAGATACAAAAACATTGAAATTGTCCCATGCATCCTATCAGATCACCATGGACTAAGGCTGATCTTCAATAACAAAATAAATAATAGAAAGCCAACCTTCACGTGGAAACTGAACAACACTCTTCTCAATGATACCTTGGTCAAGGAAGGAATAAAGAAAGAAATTAAGGACTTTTTAGAGTTCAATGAAAATGAAGCCACAACATACCCAAACTTATGGGACGCAATGAAAGCATTTCTAAGAGGAAAACTCATAGCTCTGAGTGCCTCCAAAAGGAAACTAGAAAGAGCACACATTAGCAGCTTGACAACACACCTAAAAGCACTAGAACAAAAGGAAGCAAATTCACCCAAGAGGAGTAGATGGCAGGAAATAATCAAACTCAGGGGTGAAATCAACCAAGTGGAAACAAGAAAAACTATTCAAAGAATCAACCAATCAAGGAGCTGGTTCTTTGAGAAAATCAACAAGATAGATAAACCCTTAGCCAGACTCACTAGAGGGCACAGGGAAAGCATCCTAATTAACAAAATCAGAAATGAAAAAGGAGACATAACAACAGATCCTGAAGACATCCAAAACACCATCAGATCCTTCTACCAAAGGCTATACTCAACAAAACTGGAGAACCTGGATGAAATGGAGAAGTTCCTAGACAGATACCAGGTACCAAAGTTGAATCAAGATCAGGTTAATGATCTAAACAGCCCTATATCCCCCAAAGAAATAGAAGCAGTCATTAATAGTCTCCCAACCAAAAAAAGCCCAGGACCAGATGGGTTTAGTGCAGAGTTCTATCAGACCTTCAAAGAAGATCTAATCCCAGTTCTTCACAAACTATTCCACAAAATAGAAACAGAAGGTACTCTACCCAACTCATTCTATGAAGCCACAATTACTCTGATACCTAAACCACAAAAAGACCCAACAAAGATAGAAAACTTCAGACCAATATCCCTTATGAATATTGATGCAAAAATCCTCAATAAAATTCTTGCTAACCGAATCCAAGAACACATCAAAACAATCATCCATCCTGACCAAGTAGGTTTCATCCCAAGGATGCAGGGATGGTTCAATATACGGAAATCCATCAACATAATCCAGTATATAAACAAACTCAAAGACAAAAACCACATGGTCATCTCGTTAGATGCGGAAAAAGCATTTGACAAGATCCAACACCCATTCATGATAAAAGTCTTGGAAAGATCAGGAATTCAAGGCCCATACCTAAACATGATAAAAGCAATCTACAGCAAACCAGTAGCCAACATCAAAGTAAATGGTGAGAAGCTTGAAGCAATCCCTCTAAAATCAGGGACTAGACAAGGCTGTCCACTTTCTCCATACCTATTCAACATTGTACTTGAAGTCCTAGCCAGAGCAATTCGACAACAAAAGGAGATCAAAGGGATACAAATTGGAAAAGATGAAGTCAAAATATCACTCTTTGCAGATGATATGATAGTATATATAAGTGACCCTAAAAATTCCACCAGAGAACTCCTAAGCCTGATAAACAGCTTCGGTGAAGTAGCTGGATATAAAATTAACTCAAACAAATCAATGGCCTTTCTCTACACAAAGAATAAACAGGCTGAGAAAGAAATTAGGGAAACAACACCCTTCTCAATAGTCACAAATAATATAAAATATCTTGGCGTGACTCTAACTAAGGAAGTGAAAGATCTGTATAATAAAAACTTCAAGTCTCTGAAGAAAGAAATTATAGAAGATCTCAGAAGATGGAAAGATCTCCCATGCTCATGGATTGGCAGGATCAACATTGTAAAAATGGCTATCTTGCCAAAAGCAATCTACAGATTCAATGCAATCCCCATCAAAATTCCAACTCAATTATTCAACGAATTAGAAAGTGCAATCTGCAAATTCATCTGGAATAACAAAAAACCTAGGATAGCAAAAACTCTTCTCAAGGATAAAAGAACCTCTGGTGGAATCACCACGCCGGACCTAAAGCTCTACTACAGAGCAATTGTGATAAAAACTGCATGGTACTGGTATAGTGACAGACAAATAGACCAATGGAATAGAATTGAAGACCCAGAAATGAACCCACACACCTACGGTCACTTGATCTTCGACAAGGGAGCTAAAAACATCCAGTGGAAGAAAGACAGCATTTTCAACAAATGGTGCTGGCACAACTGGTTGTTAACATGTAGAAGAATGCGAATCGATCCATTCCTATCTCCTTGTACTAAGGTCAAGTCTAAGTGGATCAAGGAACTTCACATAAAACCAGAGACACTGAAACTTATAGAGGAGAAAGTGGGGAAAAGCCTTGAAGATATGGGCACAGGGGAAAAATTCCTGAATAGAACAGTAATGGCTTGTGCTGTAAGATCGAGAATTGACAAGTGGGACCTCATGAAACTACAAAGCTTCTGCAAGGCTAAAGACACCATCAATAAGACAAAAAAAACCACCAACAGATTGGGAAAGGATCTTCACCTATCCTAAATCAGATAAGGGACTAATATCCAATATATATAAAGAACTCAAGAAGGTGGACTCCAGAAAGTCAAATAACCCCATTAAAAAATGGGGCTCAGAACTGAACAAAGAATTCTCGCCTGAGGAATACCGAATGGCAGAGAAACACCTGAAAAAATGTTCAACATCCTTAATCATCAGGGAAATGCAAATCAAAACAACCCTGAGATTCCACCTCACACCAGTCAGAATGGCTAAGATCAAAAATTCAGGTGACAGCAGTTGCTGGCGAGGATGTGGAGAAAGAGGAACACTCCTCCATTGTTGGTGGGATTGCAAGCTTGTACAACCACTCTGGAAATCAGTCTGGCGGTTCCTCAGAAAATTGGACATAGTACTACCGGAGGATCCAGCAATACCTCTCCTGGGCATATATCCAGAAGATGTCCCAACCGGTAAAAAGGACACATGTTCCACTATGTTCATAGCAGCCCTATTTATAATAGCCAGAAGCTGGAAAGAACCCAGATGTCCCTCAACAGAGGAATGGATACAGAAATTATGGTACATTTACACAATGGAGTACTACTCAGCTATTAAAAAGAATGAATTTATGAAATTCCTAGCCAAATGGATGGACCTGGAGGGCATCATCTTGAGTGAAGTAACACAATCACAAAAGAACTCACACAATATGTATTCACTGATAAGTGGATATTAGCCCAAAACTTAGGATACCCAAGATTTAAGATACAATTTGCTAAACGCATGAAACTCAAGAAGAATGAAGACCAAAGTGTGGACACTGTGCACCTTCTCAGAATTGGGAACAAAACACCCAGGGAAGGAGTTACAGAGACAAAGTTCGTAGCGGTGATGAAAGGATGGACCATTTAGAGACTGCAGTACCCAGGGATCCATCCCATAATCAACTTCTAAACGCTGACACCATTGCATACACTAGCAAGATTTTGCTGAAAGGACCCAAATATAGCTGTCTCTTGTGAGACGATGCTGGGGCCTAGCAAACACAGGAGTGGATGTTCACAGTCAGCTATTGGATGTATCACAGTGCTCCCAATGGAGAAGCTAGAGTAAGTACCCAAGGAGCTAAAGGGATCTGCAACCCTATTGTTGGAACAACATGATGTACTAACTAGAACCCCGGAGCTCTTGTCTCTAGCTGCATATGTATCGAAAGATGGCCTAGTCAGCCATCAATGGAAAGAGAGGCCCATTGGACTTGCAAACTTTATATGCCCCAATATAGGGGAATGCCAGGGCCAAAAGAATGGGAATGGGTGGATAGGGAAGTGGGGGGGCGCTATGGGGGACTTTTGGGATAGCATTGGAAACGTAATTGAGGAAAATATGTAATAAAAATATTAAAAAAAAAAAAAGAACCAGGGGAATGCCAGGACCAAGAAGTGGGAGTGGGTGGGTAGGGGAGTGGGAGGGGGGTCTGGGGGACTTTGGGGATAGCATTTGAAATGTAAATGAAGAAAATACCTAATTAAAAAAAATAAATTGGAAAAAAATAAAAAAAATAAATAAAAATAAAATTGAGAGCAAAAAAAAAAAAAAGATTGAGAATTGACAAGTAGGACCTCATGAAACTACAAAGCTTCTGCAAGGCTAAAGACACCATCAATAAGACAAAAAAACCACCAACAGATTGGGAAAGGATCTTCACCTATCCTAAATCAGATAAGGGACTAATATCCAATATATATAAAGAACTCAAGAAGGTGGACTCCAGAAAGTCAAATAACCCCATTAAAAAATGGGGCTCAGAACTGAACAAAGAATTCTCACCTGAGGAATACCGAATGGCAGAGAAGCACCTGAAAAAATGTTCAACATCCTTAATCATCAGGGAAATGCAAATCAAAACAACCCTGAGATTCCACCTCACACCAGTCAGAATGGCTAAGATCAAAAATTCAGGTGACAGCAGATGCTGGCGAGGATGTGGAGAAAGAGGAACACTCCTCCATTGTTGGTGGGATTGCAAGCTTGTACAACCACTCTGGAAATCAGTCTGGCGGTTCCTCAGAAAATTGGACATAGTACTACTGGAGGATCCAGCAATACCTCTCCTGGGCATATATCCAGAAGATGTCCCAACCGGTAAAAAGGACACATGCTCCACTATGTTCATAGCAGCCCTATTTATAATAGCCAGAAGCTGGAAAGAACCCAGATGTCCCTCAACAGAGGAATGGATACAGAAATTATGGTACATTTACACAATGGAGTACTACTCAGCTATTAAAAAGAATGAATTTATGAAATTCCTAGCCAAATGGATGGACCTGGAGGGCATCATCTTGAGTGAAGTAACACAATCACAAAAGAACTCACACAATATGTATTCACTGATAAGTGGATATTAGCCCAAAACTTAGGATACCCAAGATATAAGATACAATTTGCTAAATGCATCAAACTCAAGAAGAATGAAGACCAAAGTGTGGACACTGTGCACCTTCTTAGAATTGGGAACAAAACACCCAGGGAAGGAGTTACAGAGACAAAGTTTGGAGCTATGATGAAAGGATGGACCATTTAGAGACTGCCGTATCCAGGGATCCATCCCATAATCAGCTTCTAAACGCTGACACCATTGCATACACTAGCAAGATTTTGCTGAAAGGACCCAAATATAGCTGTCTCTTGTGAGACGATGCCGGGGCCTAGCAAACACAGGAGTGGATGTTCACAGTCAGCTATTGGATGTATCACAGGGCTCCCAATGGAGAAGCTAGAGAAAGTACCCAAGGAGCTAAAGGGATCTGCAACCCTATTGTTGGAACAACATGATGTACTAATCAGAACCCCGGAGCTCTTGTCTCTAGCTGCATATGTATCGAAAGATGGCCTAGTCGGCCATCATTGGAAATAGAGGCCCATTGGACTTGCAAACTTTATATGCCCCAATATAGGGGAATGCCAGGGCCAAACGAATGGGAATGGGTGGGTAGGGAAGTGGGGGGCGCTATGGGGGACTTTTGGGATAGCATTGGAAATGTAATTGAGGAAAATATGTAATAAAAATATTAAAAATTTAAAAAAAAGATTATAGTAAATGCATTATAGTAAGTTATGATCTAGTCAGAGAAGAGCCTAGCTATATGGCCAAAGTTTAAATATATTTTCAGTCTGAATCTTATTTCTGGAAGCATGGATCTGTGAGGAAGAACCGGGGCTAAAAAAAAAAAAAAAAGACCAGTAGTCATAGTTTATACACTATAGTTCTGCCCTACATTACCTTACATGATGCCTGAGATATACAGACAAATTCATCACAATACTTTAAAGACATCCCTTGAATTAATTCATGATAAAGGTCTGGGTTAGCCCAAACTAAATTTGATGCAGTTGGCAGACAAAACGCAGTAAATTCCTTCTCACAGCTACTCAAAGCTCCTGCAATGATCAACCTTGTGATCAAACTAAATAGAAATAGTCAAATTTATGCCCAGCTTTGGATTGGGTGTCTTATCTCTGTCATATAGACTGGAACCTACTTGTGGAAGGTGTTCAGAAAATAAACAATTATGTTCTGTGACAGACTGAACTAAATTTTACTTTACTTGGATCACGGAGACAGATCATATCCCCTCTTCTTAGATCATCTTATAGTCACAACATCAGGAGTAATGGCCATCATGATGGGAAAGAACTATAAAGAGCTGAGTTTGTGTAGGCTGCTGGATCACTTCTCCACAGTAAGTATGGCTAATTCCTCAGGATTTTCCACGTAATGGATGTTAAGTGATTTGTGAGAAAAGGCAGGGATGATGAAGAATCTCAAGATCATTGTATTCCTGGAACCACTCAGGGACCAAGAATGATCAAATAGTGTATAGCTCATGGAAGACACCTCTCAGCATACACTATATGAAAAATACCATTACACTACCTATCATTTTGCCTGATAGTCAGTGTAGAGCTCTTAGACTGTATCTAATGCTATAACAAAATACTTGAAAGCAGGAAATTTATAAAGACCAGGCATGTATTTCTCTATGTTCTGGAGTCAGTGATACCAAGATCAAGACACTAATTACCAAGTCCGACGTCTAATGAGGGCTGCTTTGTCCAGTCGATCTTCCAAAAACAGCATCTTCATGTGGCATACAGACAAAGAGTACAGAGGGGTCTTGGCTAGTGTTCTCCAGCACTTTGAGAAAGTTAGTTGCTCAGTCCTCATAGAACATTAACCTCATAAAAGCCCCGCTAGAAATAAGTTTCAACGTAATTTTTTCAAAGGAATGTTTTATATTCAAACATAAAGTAACCACTTAGGAAAAGAAAGACTAAATTCTCAGATAATATTTCCCCCACTAGATGTTAATATTTTAGTAAATCTTAATCAAAACATGGTTTGAATTTATAAAATGAGAAAAGGAATGGGGAGCTTAGGATCTAACCAGACTGAAGCCTTTATTTTGCTGATAAGAGGACATTTCAGTCATTTCCAGTGTGTGTGTGTGTGTGTGTGTGTGTGTGTATCTGTTTAAATACACATGCACTAAACTCCAACATCCTAAAATAATAAGCTGTTAGAAGTAAAGTCACAGGGCCTTTATTAAAGCCAGCCTAGGCATCAGGAAGTGGCAGCATGGAGAACTTCATAAACGGACTAAGTCATGAAGAAGAAGAACTTCATTAGAAGTAGACTAGGAGTCTAAGAGAGAACAGCTATTAACTGTATGAGGTTTAGAGTGAAAGGTACTGGTACCAGAGATGGGCAAAGTACAACACAGTGTTTTACAGACAGAGGGAAGCAGAGTGGGTCTAGAATGCTGAGTGTGTAGGAAAAGACAAGGTCACAAAGGAAATGGACATAGAGGACAGGACTCTCAGTAGTGAGAGCTGTACTCAGGGCAGCAATGAGTACTTAGAAAAGCCAAACTAATGGCATGTGACCTGATCAATATTTTTATTTTTAAATATTATTTATTTATTTATTCATTCACTTATTTAATGTGTATGGATATTTTGTCTATGTACCACATGTGTGCCCAGTGTTCATGTAGCTGAGAAGATGTTGGATCCCCTGGAACTGGAGTTACAGGCTGTTATGATCCACCATGTGGGTGCTAGGAATTAAACCTGGGTTCTCTTCTCAGACATCCAATGCTCTTGACCTCTGAGCCATCTCTCCAGGACCCTGATTAATATTTGCAAAACAGTCTTAAAAGGCTCTTAAAGAGTACAAGGCCTGGGCTGGGGAAAAGGCTCAGCAGTTAATAGCACTGGCTTCTCTTCCAGATGGTTTAATTTCCAGCACCTACATGGCAGCTCACTGGCATACTTTTGGTACACAGGTATACACATAGGCAAAACACCTAAGTATATAATAAGTAATAAACTAATAACGATAAATGTTTTTAAATAAAAAGAGCATAAGCCCATAAGAAAAAGAGCTCATCCTATAAAGGAGATAATGAATTACTATATTCCATCTGTTCAACTAGACAAAAGGGTTAACGAGGGAGCAACATTTGCATACATTCCTTCTTGCACGGATGATGCCAATTTGGCCATACAGACTGAAATGATTTTGCCATTCTAGTTTTACCCCTTGATTGTGATCACACCCATATTGAGTGACATATGTACAACTTTATTCACTGCAGCAAATGTCAGAGACAATCAAATGTCCATTAGATGCACACTGGCTACATATTTTGTTGGCTCAGTATACGGAACAACTTGTACAATCAAAGAAGGAACTTCCTTGTATAAAAGGTCACCAAGATACAGCGAGCATACAAAACAAGTGTGTGTGCGTGCTGTCCTTATGCAAGGAGGGAAAACACAGCGATGTTCTTAAATGTATAAAATATGTCTATAGTAATACACATGCATCATCATTATGAATTAGGCAATTACATAGATGAAAAGTTGGAATTAAAGGGCCCTTTGAGAATTTTGTCCAAAGCATTTCACAGAGTGACATAGGCAGGCCCTAAATTGTGGAAGATTAAATCCTGACTTGGCAAGAACATGAAATGCGCAAGTAGCATTCAGGAAGTCTGCTTAGGGATGGAAAGTGTGTGGGCAGGGCTTACAGCAGGGGTGGGAGAGCATAGTCAGACCAAAAGTCTTTTTAGTCTGGGGAATGGATGTGAACTTGTCTTCAAATACACCCAGAAATGAAAGACATCAAGAGACAAAATATAAGAAGGAGATATTGCTGAAGTAAGGCAAAAGGAAATGGGAATACTATTAAGTTCTAAACAAGAGTTAAAAATGTAAGTCCAGACATTTCAGCTTTTCCTTTTCTTTTCTTTTCTTTTCTTTTCTTTTCTTTTCTTTTCTTTTCTTTTCTTTTCTTTTCTTCTCTTCTCTTTTCTTTTCTTTTCTTCTCTTTTCTTTTCTCTTATCTTTTTTCTTTCTATCTATTCTCCATTTTATTTAGAATACCTGCTCACTTAATTACTCTCAGATATCAGAATGTATAAATTCATGTTTGGGTTATCTTTCTGTCATTATTCATGAACTGCCACCTGTCACATATGCAAAGATATCCTATGACACACAAAGTATCCAGTGCATCACTTCACATACACATCATATCAAAGGCCAAGTAAGGTGGCACGCACCAACTCTACATAGAGTGTGTATGTATGAATCCCAAAGAGCCTACATCTCCTGTCATTACCAGATGGACAGGAAGTGTTGTTCTACCTCCTTGGCCTCCAATGCGTGCCCTTTCCAGATTCTGGCTGCAGGTGAATACTTTGCCAAGCAATACACACTCGGTATGAAAGACAGGACACACCCTATCAACTTCCTTCTAATTTGCTAGTGTTTTCTATACCCTAGCCTGTCAGCACCCCCATTCTGGCCTTTTCTAGGTGGAACAATAGGCCTCATGCTCCCCCTAGTGCTAGCCCCCAAGAATGCTTTAAAATGACTTAGTGCACATCTCAATAGCAAAGAGCACTACCCATAATGAGTGTGGAATTACAGAAACAAGTACGTGTGTGTCCCTTGTGCTCTGCCTGATACATAAGTTTCTGTGGTCACCTTTGGTTATAAAGAAGTGTGCTCAAGCCAAATGGCTAAGAGTTTATAGTGAAGGCAATAGACTTCAGTTAGAATGTAACAAAAAAGTCACTATTTCCTTTTGCATTGGAAGGAAGAAAATAATAAAAGCATAAAGACTCCAGAAGAAGACAGCAACGTAGAACATGATGGATCAGTCTTAGCCTACACTGATGGCTCCAAGTTGAGGCAGGGAATCAGTGCCACACAGAGGAATAGTCATGTGTTGGGAAATGCCTCTGAGAAGGCCAAACAGCCACGAGGGACTAACCATGGAAGATGATTCCCCAGTCAGAAGAACTCCAGTTCAGTGATTCAGAGATGAGGTAGTCAGGTTGAGCACTGATGAAACTATAGAATTTCTGCCAAAAAAAAAATAATAATATGCTTTTATATCCACAAAAAGTCATGAAACAATTCAGGGAGTAACAAAGAAAAAGAGGTTCAGCATCACTTCTGCAAAAATGCAGGCCATTGTTTTAATAATTCTAATTTAGTGCTACCCATACATGCATGGGTGCGGGGTCCATCCATTAGTGGCATGTAGGAAACCAACCTCTGGAAACATGCTCAAGAAAGTGAGAGTTTCTCCCTCCCTCCCACAGCTATCAGCTACAAATAGCTCCTGAAATTGGGAGGGGAGAGGGAGGGAATGGTAGAGGGATATGGGAGGAGTTGGAGGGGAGAAAGCGGGTAAATAAGATCTGACTTACTTATATCCATGGATGAAGTTATCAAGGTGTGTGTGTGTGTGTGTGTGTGTGTGTGTGTGTGTGTGTTAAATTCAAGCCAACGCTATAAAGACATTTTATCTTTTACCTATCAGTTTGGAAAAGATGGAGATATTTAGCAATGTGACCTACTGTCACAAGCATGGAGAAACAAGATGTTCCTACACTGTGTACGGACTCATGAGAAACTGGTGCCAGGATGTGGGGGATCTTCCCTTAGCCGCAGCTTTGCTCCCCACCCCCAGTCAAGGGTTCTCTCATTTATACCATCTGCCTGACTCACACCTCTGTCTGGGTCTTAAACACAAATGAATGCCATAATACTCTTCATGTGAGTATCTCACAGACTCTATTTACTCAAAGTGTTCATCCCAGAGCTCAACCCCCACTTGAAGGTCCCCTGGGAGCACTCTTGCCTGGCATACAGGACATCTATCAGGCTGTGCCAACAGGAACTCTCAAGGCATCTTGGCATTTCCCTTTAAATATCTTTCCCCACACTCTATGCTGCTATGGCAATAATCTCTTAATGTCCAGTCTATTGCTTGGATGGTGATCCTTAGTACAGTCAGGGTCATCTTTTCAAATCGAAGTCTAAGTGTGCTAAGCTCCCTCCTTAAAGTCCTGAACTACTTCTAAGAGGAGGAGAAAGATCCAAGATGCAGCCTGCAGACTCAACACAACCTCCTAGCTGCTTCTCCTGCTCCAGGATCCACTCTTACCATCCATCTCACAGGACAGCACTGTGGTCTCTTCCCCTTGCTTTAAAGCCATTGTTTGCCCTCTGTCCCTGGAGCTTTATCTGTGTGTCTTCAGACAGAAGTGATCTTTCCCCTTCCTTTGCTTGTGTAGTTCTACTCCGGACATAAACTCAGTCCTCTGGAGACTCTGTTCTCATCATCTCGACTCTGGTGTCCTTTGTCACTTAGTGTGAACACAAAGCACTGTGTCCTTTCCTTACAGCACCTGCAGGAATTTTCAAGTGTGCCCTGATCTTTCTGACTCTTTTAGCTCAGTCTTTTCCTGATAATCTAGTGTGATAATACTGATCTCGTGTTTCCCAATACATACTACTATATCTCAAAATCATGATATGCAGGCACTGTGTGTCTTTGTGTATGTGTGTGCATGTGTTGGGAAATGTGAAGAAGGAAATACACAAAGATGTTAACAATGATTATCTTTAAATAATATGTACTTTGCACATTTGTATTATTTCTATATTGTACATATTTTATGTGATAGCAAGATTTTATGTTTTATGATCATAAAACATAATCA